>NC_036865.1:22050632-22054246 GCF_002910315.2 Salvelinus sp. IW2-2015 | reverse complement strand
AGACAGTCGTGAGTAGAGTGTAAGTAGGACAGTTCCCGTGAAGTTAAGACAGTCGTGCAGTAGACAGTCGTGAAGTAGACAGTCGTGATGTAAGACAGTCGTGATGCACGTCAGTCGTGATGTGACAGTCGTGATGTAGATCACGACTGTCTACATCACGACTGTCTACATCACGACTGTCTACTTCACGACTGTCTACATCACGACTGTCTACATCACGACTGTCTACATCACGACAGTCTACTTCACGACTGTCTACTTCACGACTGTCTACTTCACGACTGTCTACATCACGACTGTCTACTTCACGACTGTCTACTTCACAACTGTCTATATCACGACTGTCTACTTATGTCAAAACAGCTATTTCAGCACCACCGTTTATTGGACAGCTCCTTGCTTTTTCGAGTCAACCATGCTGATTTGAAAGCACGGAGATGGCCCACAGCTTCTCACTCCAAGGTATTCAAGAGCCAAAAAGCCCCTTAAAAGCTCTTGTAGCCCTTGCATACCTGCAAGTATGGTAGCAGTGCCCCCTGTAAAGCACACACTGGAGAGGGGTTGAGGCTGGGGGATGTGTGAAGTGTATAGTTCTTAGTTCTGTATGCAACTAGAGTATTTTTAAGAGACCATGAGCTGACAGCGCAGATGGGGAGCTGGTTGCTATTGAGCACAATGCTGGTTGCTATTGAGCACAATGCTGGTTCCTATTGAGCACAATGCTGTTTGGATTGAGCCCAGTGCTGTTTGGATTGAGCCCAGTGCTGTTTGGATTGAGCCCAGTGCTGTTTGGATTGAGCCCAGTGCTGTTTTTGGATTGAGCCCAAGGTGGTGTTGGATTGAGCCCCAGGTGGCTTGTTTTGGATTGGAGCCCAGTGGCTGGTTGATTGAGCCCAGTGGGCTTGTTTGGATTGAGCCCCAGTGCTGTTCATGGATTGAGACCTAGTGCTATGTTTTGGATTTTAGCCCCAGTAGTGTTTTGCTTCCATTGAGGCCCCAGTGCTGTTTGGATTTGAGCCCCCCGTGGTGTTTGGATAGCCCCAGTGGCTGTTTGGATTGAGCCCAGTGCTGTTTGGATTGAGCCCAGTGCTGTTTGGATTGAGCCCAGTGCTGTTTGGATTGAGCCCAGTGCTGTTTGGATTTAGCCCAGTACTGTTTGAGAATGCTTTGTGACTTAGTTCCTGATCTTTGTTGTGGTTCAGCGATAGCAAGCCAAGCTGGTGCAAGCAAACCACGGTAACAACCCAAACACAAACACACTCATGATAAGCTGTGATCTGTAGTTTGTCCTCAGAATTTCTAGAAACTACAAGGCTCTCTGCAAAGCCACTGTTTATTTCTAGTCAATGCAAAGTCCTCCTCAGGTCACACAGAACACAATCAAACTGGGTGAGGCCTACAGTGCTGGTCAGATTGTGTCACCAATCCATCCTCATCTACTTTTGTTGAAAGGCTTTTAAATAGTGCACTGTTATTTCTCTCCACTCTGTCAGGGAATCATTCTACTGCAGACACTTTTATCACAGTGGTCGTATTGATGGATTAGGTCTGTAATTGTGGCAGTCATATTGATGGATTAAATCCATGTTGGGCCTAGAATTTCTGGAAAAGGCCTTTTCAGTGGACACTCGCTGCTGTTGAACGAATATTACATGTCTCCATGGCCAGRACTGAACACAAGAAAGACTACCATTAAACATGTGGTTTTTAACACAATTAGACCTACTCCCCTTCAGAAAGCGTATACATGTCGATCTAGACAAAGTGGATTTGTTTAGAGTGATGCACTTTTATTGAATAGCTATTCATCACACATTCTCTTGGCCTACATGTAAGTCAATATTGAAGGATTAGCCCTGTAAATGCATGCAGAAGCCTTGTGTAGCTGGAGCACTGGACCCAGACGGTCTGGGAAACCATGGAAACAGGCTGAACCTGAACTTGGAGAGACCCAATAGCTAACGGCCAGTATAACACCCAGTATAATTAAGCAATAAGGTACAAGGGGGTGTGGTATATGGCCAATAAACCATGGCTAAGGGTATGGTACTGAATATGAAGTAKAATTTTTTTTTCAATTTCCCTTTAAATGAGACCTACTTTGTGCCACAGCTCCATGAAGGCTGAAGGTGTTTACACAGTCAAAAGTTTCGGGAGTTTTACTCTGTCTTTTTTAAGACAGGCTTTCTTAAACTCACGCTCTGACATCATCTCAACAGAGGCAGAAGAAAGACTCTCTCCCTTCTTATTCTGATTGCTTTCAACTAAATGAAGGGGACGAGATAGCATTGAAATTATATGATTGACATGTACATTTGTTGTATTATTGCATTAAGTGCATTATTGCACTCCTGTGGGACCAGTTGGCAATGAGTGTCTCTGAAATGTATCAGTCTTTTGGAAATATGGTTTGTGGGTGGGGGTGATGAGGTTCATGTATGTRTGTCTCTGTGCCATTGTCTATGTGTGTGCGTGTGCATGCAGATGGTGTCTATACGCCTCTCTGTGTCCTTCACATCTGTGTGTGTGTCCATGCATGCAGATCAGTATGTGCAGAGGGATGGTTAGGGAGTCATTATAAGAATGCCAACCACGTAGCCACCGTGAATCAGTGAAACGGTATCAAATACGTGAAATAYATGGTTTCCAGGTGTTTGATGCCATTCTATTTGCTCCGTTCTGGCCATTATTATGAACTGTTCTCCCCTCAGCAGCCTCCACTGATGCACTGATGCACGTATAGACAGACAGACAGACACAGACAGACCAGACACAGACAGACAGAAACAGAAGACAGACAGACAGACAGACAGACAGACAAACAGACAGAACAGACAGACAGACAGACAGACAGACAGACAGACAGACAGACAAGAGACAGACAGACAGACGACAGACAGAACAGACAGACAGACAGAGATCAGGCTCTTAAGGTCATTTCCTTTTTCCATTTGCGCTCAAAGTAATTATCTCTTGACGTAGGGCTGCGTGCTGTCTGTTATGAAGTTGAATTGAAGTCTGGTCCTCACACTGTGATTGTCTACGTGGTCTCAAGTCACACCTACCTCAGGACTCTTATTTTCAAGAGGACACATTCCAGTTTCCTGTATGAGATGCTTTAGAATCCAGTCTCCTCTTTGAGAGGCTTAAGAATCCAGTCTCCTATATGACAGGCTTAAGAATCCATTCCTCCTTATGAGAGGCTTAAAGAATCCAGTCTCCTATATGACAAGCATTATATTCCACTCCCCTATATGACAGCTTTAGAATCCAGTCTCCTATATGACAAGCATTATATTCCACTCCCCTATATGACAGGCTTTAGATCCATCCTCCTATATGACAAAGCGTTAATAAGTCCCAATCCTAACTATAGGGAATAGATGGGCCTCTATTAAAGAAAATCCGTATCCCTACTAAGAAACAGAAAGGCAATTAAATATAACCAATCATAACATAATATGAAATAGGCTTTTAGAATCAGTTCTCCCTCTAATAGGAGGAACATTTTAAAAAAGAATCCAGTATCCCCATAAGGTATGAACAAGCAAATAATTAAAATAAAAATCCAAGTCTACTAATATAAGAAGCTATTCCAGAAAATCCAGTCCTCC
>NC_036865.1:22020079-22043999 GCF_002910315.2 Salvelinus sp. IW2-2015 | reverse complement strand
AGCTTTAGAATCCAGTCTCCTATATGACAGGCTTTATAATCCAGTCTCCTCTATTGGAGGCTTTATAATCCAGTCTCCTCTATTACAGGCTTTATAATCCAGTCTCCTATATGACAGGCTTTAGAATCCAGTCTCCTATATGAGAGGCTTTATAATCCAGTCTCCTATATGAGAGGCTTTATAATCCAGTCTCCTCTATTATAGGCTTTATAATCCAGTCTCCTATATGAGAGGCTTTATAATCCAGTCTCCTCTATTACAGGCTTTATAATCCCGTCTCCTATATGACAGGCATTGTTATCATTTCTCTTCTATGAGAGGCTTTATTATCCAGTCTCCTATTTGATAGGCTTCATAATCCAGTCTCCTATATGACAGGCTTTAGAATCCTGTCACGTTCCTGACCTATTTTATGTTATTTTTGTATATGTTTAGAGGGTCAGGGCGTGAGTTGGGGTGGGCATTATATGTTTTGTGTTTCATTGTTTAGGTCACTTGTAATCAGCCTTATATGGTTCTCAATCAGAGACAGGTGTTTGACGTTTTCCTCTGATTGAGAACCATRTATAGGTTGGCTGTTCACACTGTTTGTTTGTGGGTGATTGTCTCCTGTGTCTTTCGTGTCTGTGTATGTGCACCACACGGGACTGTTTTGGCTGTTCATTCGTTTGATGTAGTCTGTTCCTGTCCGTGAGTTCTGCGTGTAGTTATGTAAGTTCCATGTTCAGGTTTTCGTCTACGTCGTTTTCTTATTTTGTAATTTTCCAAGTGTTTTCGTGTTCGTCTTTGTATTTCAAATAAATTCCTTTATGTCTACATACCTCGCTGCGTGTTGGTCCGACCCATGCTCCTCCTCGTCCGAGGAGGAGGCAGATTTAGAACGCCGTTACAAATCCAGTCTCCTATATGAGAGGTTTTTGAATCCTGTCTCCTCTATTATAGGCTTTAGAATCTAGTCTTCTATGTGACATACCTCAGAATCCAGTCTCCTAATGAGAGGCTTTAGAATCCAGTCTCCTCCCTGGGAGGCTTTAAATCCAGTCTCCTATATGTCAGGCTTTAGAATCCAGTCTCCTCTATGAGAGGTTTCAGAATCCAGTCTCTTATATGACAGGCATTATCATCCTTTCTCCTCTATGAGAGGCTTTAGAATCCAGTCTCCTGTATGACAGGCTTTATAATCCAGTCTCCTGTATGACAGGCTTTATAATCCAGTCCCCTATATGACAGGCATTATCATCCTTTCTCCTCTATGAGAGGCTTTAGAATCCAGTCTCCAATTTGAGAAGCTTCATAATCCAGTGTCCTATATTACAGGCTTTAGAATCCAGTCTCCTCTTTGAGACGTTTTAGAATCCAATCTCCTGTATTATAGGCTTTAGAATTTAGTCTTCTATGTGACATACTTCATAATCCAGTTTAGAATTTCGTCTTCTATGTGACATACTTCATACTTCAAGACTCTTTGAGAGTCTTTATAATCCAGTCTCCTATATGACAGGCTTTAGAACCCCAGTCTCTAGTGACAAGGCTTTAGAACCGCAGTCCCCTATATGACAGGCTTTAGAACCCAGTTACTATATGAAAGGCTTTAGAATCAACCACCTCTATGTAGAGGCTTTATAATTCCAGTCTCCTATATGAGAGGCTTTATATTCCATCTCCTATATGGAGCCTTTAAATCAGTCCTTCTATGACACATGCCTTTGAATCAGTCCTGTTATGACAGGCTTTAACATCCAGTCTCCTATGTGACAGGCTTTAGAATCCAGTCTTCTATATGACTGGCTTTAGAATCCAGTCTTCTATATGAGATGCTTTAGAATCCAGTCTCTTCTATGACAGGCTTTAACATCCAGTCTCCTATGTGACAGGCTTTAGAATCCAGTCTCCTATATGACAGGCTTTAGAATCCAGTCTCCTCTTTGAGAGGCTTTAGAATCCAGTATCCTCTATGAGAGGCTTTATAATCCAGTCTCCTATATGACAGGCTTTACAATCCAGTCTCCTCTATGAGAGGCTTTAGAATCTAATTTCCTCTATGAGAGGCTTTAGAATCCAGTCGCTTTCATGAGAGGCTTTAGAATTAACCAGCCACCCATCTCTCATTTCCCCATGTACCTGGGCAACGAAATAGTCACCATTGTAGTTGTTATTACCCAGTGTTCCAAAATTCCAGGAACTTTCAATAAATTCCTGGTTTTCCAGAATTCCTCTTTTGAGATTTCCACCTTATTCCCTCCTGATTCCGGGGTTCCTCCAACTGGGATTTTGGGAAAACCAGATAATTTAATTATAATTTGCCACAATTTTGCAACCCTACCTTTACCTTAATTGTGGACAGACTACATAAACATACCTGACCAAATGTGACTCGATTCAGGAAACTGTGTCGCTGGTCACGACTTCAAGATTTTAGTTCTGTCTTAACAGAGATTACCTTTACCCTAATGCTGTGGCATTGCATACACAGAGACACAGAGACACCTAGTGTTGGATACAGTGATGAGCCCAGTACAAGGTATAATCACCTCTAAGAACCCTTAAGAAGCCTAGTAAACAAAAATGTATAATTACATTAGTGGTTTATAAGTCAATGGGTTATTGAATGCTCTCCATCTGAACAGCCGTTTCCTTGAGGTATTACAAAGGTGTGGAGATGTATCCCCTTGGCAGATACAAACGGGCAGTCAGAAAATGGAAGCCTCTGCATTCAGAAGAAAGCTCTTGCTAAATTCACAGGTTCATTTGTGTGTTCTTGTCATGTGTCTGTGTGTCTGGAAGTGACTGGTGCTTGTGGCTCCAGCTGGTGTGTTTCACAGTGCCATACCCTTGGCTGGAATCCCCGTCCTGGCTCCGGTTGGGCTGTGCTTACTCTCATGCTCTGGTTCTCTGAACTCCCTCTGCTGTCCCTTTTCCGTCAGTGCTGCAGGGCAGAACCCGGCTCCGGATACATCTGTCACTGCCAGCCAGCCAGGCAGAAGTAGTAAGAACCGGGACTCAACCACACTTTCAAACAGCCCTTTTCACACTCAGACAAGCAAGTCTTTAAACTAGACCTTTACAGTCTAGTGTCACAGTCACACACTCCACAGTCTAGTCTTAAACCAAATGTTTATATAGCATAGTCACAAGCTATTAGAACTATTCTACAACTTATCAACCAGCTAGAATCTTACACCAGGATGTCTTATGACATGGTTGATATGATATGTGTTTTATGTAGTATCACTGATTGAATAAATTAGTACTGGAAATAGAAAGACCTTGTCAGCCTCTCTCTCCCTCATCACTGCCACCAGCTTTGGCTTATCCCCTCTGTCTCCTCCTCATGACCTTTGCGTACATTACTGGGGCTGACTGGGACACCACAATACCAGCTTTATTCGGGCCAGTATGCAGAGACCAGGAGATGGGCACGGATTGCTGATGGTGTGTTTGTGTGTGTGTGATTGTGTGTGTGCATGCATCTGTGTCTGTGAGTGTGTGCGTGTGCATTTGTGTGTCACTGAATGTGTGTGTGTGTGTGTTGTCTTCACATCTGTGTGTGTATTAGTGTCTGTGCATCTGCGAGCGTGTGACAGATCTGAGATGTGACAGTGTTTACTGGCTGGTCTCATTAACCAGGGGGTAATGACTGTATCAGAGACGGACACAGTGCTACTCCCACGATGCTCCATTAACACCAGGCTGGGCTCTAAGTGTTCCTGATTTCACGGAGCTGAAGACTTCAAATGAGCCGTTGACCTTTACTGGTTCCTCTCTATGCCTCACTACAATATGGAGTCCTTTGAAAAATAGATGGGTGTATAAGGAAAGAAAATCTTTAGTCAATGCTCAAACATAATTTTCTCTCTGTGGTTTTCAACATGTTTATCGGACTTGATAATACTTGGTGATGTTACAGTATATTATAAAAGAAATTATGAAAAGGGATGGGATGTCTGTGTTGCTGGGCCAAGGTGTCTCACAAATACACATTGTAACTGCATGGGTGCTTATGACAATGTATTGATTACCTTCACGACGCATCGATTTTGTACTGTGTTGACACCAGTGGAGGCTGGTAGGAGGAGCTATAGGAGGACGGGCTCATTGTAATGGCTGGAATCGAAATAATGGAACGGAGTCAAGCATGTGGTTTCTATTTATTTGAAATCTTTCCATTTATTCCATTCCAGCCATTACAACGTGCCTGTCCTCCTATAGCTGCTCTCACCAGCCTCCTATGGTTGACAAATAGATTATCTTGTTGACACATGGTCCGCCAAGAAATACATTCATTCAGTACCATTTCCTGTTATATATTTGCACCATCTTATGCATGCTGATCAGGCATGTTAAGATCATGTCTCGGGATATATGATTTAGCTCTCAGTGATTTTATGGCGTTTGCCCAGATTTTTATTGATAATATGAAGGTAATTTTCCTGACCACATTAGGCCCTAAATATAAGAACAGTAGGCCTTGGAGGGTTGTTAGACAATGGTCTGTCAGTGGGCATAGTTCCATCTTACTAGTGACATGGCCTTGCAGGCAGCTCTCCTCCAAGCTGTGTGTGTGGCGGAACACCATGGCCTGTACGCTTCAGTTGTCTTACACCATGAGAAAGGACCGTACTGAGCTGATGAAGTATATTGAAGCTAAATTGATGAAGTATATGGGAGCTCTGGCTTATCTAAAGGCATTCACGGGTGAATGATGGCACTTAATTCGATGCATGGACACAGGTGAAAGAAAGAACTGTGGAAACTGGTTAAAAGCTGTAGGGTGTTGAGGAAGTGCCTCTTAGGTCAAACCATGGAGATCAGAAAAGTTGTCTTTTTGTAATAGGGTTGAAGTATGTAGGATTTCATTAGGTTCTGTAACAGGATGTGTCAAAAGACCTATTCGAGCATGTAGTTTGATCAGCCTTGGGATTACCTGTCACAGGATAATGACAACAGATATCAATAGTTGATGCATGTCTCCTCTCCTGTAATTGCCTCTCACCCTCAGTACACTTAATTAAAATTGACACGGAAATTAGCTTCTCAGTTTGCCACCATTTCTTTGCCCCTTGAGCAATGAATGTTCCCACCTTCTGTTCTTACACCTACCACGCCTGCTATCTCAATTCACCGCATCTCTATGAGATCTCAGTAGCTGAATTTACCTCCGTGTGTGAGTGTCTGAGGAGTAGCTTGATTTCCAATTGGTTTGTACTTTAACAAGTCTTGTCGTTGACACTCCTAGGCAACTACGGTACAGACCATTTAAGCACATCTTTCATCATGAAAATCTGTAATGTCTCTGCTCTTTCTTGAGCACTGTGACGAAGATGCTTTTCTTGCTGTGCTGTACTGAAATTGTATGAAATAATAGGCTATACAGGACTGTATTTCCATTAGGCATTTTCCAGTACTACTAGAATATTCACTGGATACCTTTGGAATGGCATCTACAGGTGTAGGATCTTAATTTGATCACCCTGTTGCAGGATAACTTTCCCGGAATGCAGGGCATTTAAAATGTGTGTGTATTTGAGGTTTAAAAAGGCTTCTGAAGTTTGTAATTTCCACTTTGAAATTTCAGACTTGATTTTCCCTTACGTAAAAATGTATAATCCTTACAAAAATGTCCATTATTTATAATCCATATAATTCACATTTCCTGTTTCTGTAGGATTATTTTCCTGTTGTAGCAAACTGACTCAAATTAAGATCCTACATCTGTAATAGGGAATCCTATTCATTTTGAAGGTGGTGTAATCCAGTCATTAGCTCAGTCATAACAGCTCATGCTTTTTCCAGACAAAACGACTCACACACAGTAAACTGTCTGTTCCATTATTGAGATGAAGGTTTTCTGAGAGGCCTGTTAGAATGACTGATACGCTGTTTGCCTTTGGTGTATCTAACTTCACAGCTCTATAATCTCAGTTTAATAAAAGTACTCCTTCCAACACTGTCTGGTGGCAGACACTTAGGGGCTCTATTTTCAGATGGCGGTAGGGAGGTGCAGTGTCAAACGCATGTTAGTTAGCAATTTCGTCATGTAAAAAATGTCACGCTGGCATTTCCACCCCTTACGCCACAGTTTGTAATTTACCTGTCTAACATCAGCTTGCTTGCGCTGAGGTGGGATGGGTGGAAATATTTGAGGTGTGTCCTTATTAAAAATGTGTGCCAATATGCCAAAACAGTCAACGAAATCCCCCTTTTTTTGTTATATTGGACATCATTTTTGTCCARCTTCTGTGAAAAGTCTGGGCTCATTATGTACGATTTCCATTACATGAAATGTGTTAGTGACTGTAGGAAACCTGTTTAGGAACATCAAGTTATTTAAAAAATACTGCTTACCGTTTTTTGTTTATTATTTTGTCAAAAAATGCATCTTCCACTTTCCTCTAACTGTCAAATCATGGGAATTTTGACAGCTGTCTATGGTGCTGAATCTGCTTGTAGGCTTGTTTACAAAGTCACTACTGGCCATATCAATGACGATGGTAAGCTAAGTGGAAAAGCGAATGCATTGTCTATAGCCTAATATTTCCATGTTGAAGCCGATTTACTTTTTAAACGTAGAACACTAGATAGGCTACTATTTAATAGCTATCTTCGATGAATTGGACAAACATCATAGGCTACTCCTGCCTAAGAGCCCTTGGCCTTAGGCCTACATGTGCCTGCTAATGGAACGAGATATGCATATTAGAATGATTCACTGTCCATGGCTTTATGGTGAGAACGCATGGCTCGCTGTAATGCAATTTAGAAGCCGTCTGCTATTTTTGGAGAAGTGCAAATATGATCTGTAAGAAGGTTTCAAGATGTTTATAAAACATTTGTGGACAGTATAACGGTAAGTGGACATTCCCCCTTTCTCTTTATATTGGATATTGAGAATTTTGGATGTGCGTAAAACCCTCCATATTCTACCTTGTCTTAATATTATATGCCAAAGTGGAGAAATTATGGTGCCTGTAGCTGTATTTAGACTATTCAAAACAAGTTGTTTGGTCGTTTTATTCGAATTTGATTAGAATTATTCACTGTCTTTTTACGTCCTTTCAATAGTGAATTTAATCTTGCATATTGACAATGTATGCATAGCTCAGACATAATGTAATTTACTGTAAGCCTATATCAGTGCTAATGCTATGTTTAAAAATATATATTTTCATATTGAAGCCATGCAATTAGCCTACTTAGTACAATGTGGACAACAAATATGTTCAACATATTTAGCAAATATGGGATAGGCCTACATTTTGTTATTTTGTTTCTATAGGCTATTTATAATGGACTAACATAAAAGTTGATAACCAAATACCCTAAACACAACTTGAAGCAACCACATATTTAGCCATGGAGCATGTTCTGATTGGCCAGTGAAGGGGCAAGCCTAGACACACCTACAACTAGTTTATTCATGAAAACCCAGCCCTTTTGCTCCACCGCCAGCTATTGCGCCCATAATTCCTGCTGTGAAAATAGCAAAAATATTTCTGAGACACACACGGACCTATAGCGCCGTTGCGTAAGGTTTTACCAATTTGCGTAAGGTTTGTTAAAATAGAGCCCTTAATGAATAAGAACAATAAGTTATTTAAAATGTTCAGAGGAATTGCGCTCATTATAGATTAACTGAGACTATTCATGTTTTAAATTATTCCCCTTATTGCAGAATTTCCATTGCTAATCGGTTATATTTCCTGTTGCTCATACAACATATGCTGTAGCCATTAGTACAGTAGCCCAACGAATGAAGCTCAATGAGTACCTTTTCACTATGAGTTCTAGCTGTTTCTTGAATGTTTTTGTCTCTTGGCTGAGCTATCGCTGTAAGGTAAACATCTTCCTCAGGAGCAGGGGGATATATTGAATCTTCTGAGGCAACACAAACAAAGCACTATTTAATTTTCTCCTGTTTATCTCCCCTCTTTGCCCTCCAACCTGGTTGAATCATTTATAAACAGGGTTATTGCTTTTTACTGTGAAATCCAGCCTCTCTTGGCAGATTCCCTCTCTGCTGTTTTTAGCCTGAGCTGATTCTGTGGCTGCTAAGAATAGCCAGGGTGATTTTGCTATCGTTTTGCTGGAGCAGATGGTGGTTTTCCCGAGGACACAGGCTTCCAAGAGAGGAACACACTAATTATGAGAGGGCAAGATTACAGGAGAGTGTCACGCCCTGACCATAGATTGCTTTGTATGTTTCTATGTTTTGTTTGGTCAGGGTGTGATGTGGGTGGGCATTCTATGTTGTATGTCTAGGTTGTCTGTTTCTATGTGTTTGGCCTAGTATGGTTCTCAATCAGAGGCAGGTGTCAGTCGTTGTCTCTGATTGGGAGCCATATTAAGGTAGCCTGTTTTTCATTGTGTTTGGTGGGTGATTATTTTCTGTTCAGTGTTTTTTTTGTATTTACCGTTCAGGAATGTTTCGTTTCGTTCTCGTTATTTTGTTTTGTGTTCATGATAATAAATTATCAATATGGACACTTACCACGCTGCGCATTGGTCCTCCTCTTCTCATTTCAACGACGAGCGTTACAGATAGGAACACACTATTTATGAGAGGGCAAGATTACAGGAGAGGAACTAACTAATTATGAGAGGGCAAGATTACAGGAGAGGAACGTACACTAATTATGAGAGGAACTCGCACTAATTATTAGAGGGCAAGATTACAGGAGAGGAACACACTATTTATGAGACGGCAAGATTACAGGAGAGGAACACACTATTTTTAGAGGCAGATAACAGGAGAGGAACCACACTAATTATTAGAGGGCACAAAGATTACAGGAGAGGAACACACTAATTTATGAACGGCAAGATTACGGAGAGGAACACACTATTTTTGAGAGGGCAATAAGGACACTATTAGAGGGCATTAGGAGAGGAAGCATCATATAACCGTTCGGAGAGGAACACTATTTTAGAAGGAGAACGAGAGGAACCACATTATTGGCAATACAGGAGAGGAACACACTAATTTATGAGACGGCAGATTACAGGAGAGGAACACACTATTTTGAAGGGCCAAGATTCAGGAGAGGAACTAACTAATTATGAGAGGCAAGATTACAGGGAAGGAACGCACCACTAATGTACTGAGCGGAACTCACACTAATTATTAGAGGGCAAGATTACAGGAGAGGAAACTCACCAATTATGAAGGGCACCGAATTACAGGAGGGAAACACACTAATTATGAGAGGAACTCACACAATTATTAGAGGGCAAGATTACAGGAGAGGCAACACACTAATATGAGACGGCAAGATTACAGGACGAGGAACACACTATTTTGAGAAGGCAAGATTACAGAGAGGAACACTAATTTATTAGAGGCGCAAGATTACAGCGAGAGGAACTCACCAGTTATGACGAGGGCAAGATTACAGGAGAGGAACACACTATTTATGAGAAGGGCAAGATTACAGGAGAGGAACACTAATATTAGATGCGGCAAGATTACAGGAAGAACACACTATTTATGAGAGGCGAGATTACATGGAGAGGAACTCACTAATTATGAGAGGGAAATTACAGGAGAGGAACATCACCAATTATTAAGAGGGCAAGATACAGAAGAGGAACACACTAATTATGAGAGGGCAAGATTACAGGAGAGGGCACTCACACTAATTATGAGAGGAACACACACTAAATTATTAGAGGGCCAAGATTACAGGAGAGGAACTCACCAATTATGAGAGGGCAAATGTAATTACAGGAGAGGAACACACTATTTATGAGAAGGCAAGATTACAGGAGAGGAACACTAATTATTAGAGGGCAAGATTACAGGAGAGGAACACACTATTTATGAGAAGGCAAGATTACAGGAGAGGAAACACTAATTATATGAGGGCAAGATTAAAGGGAGAGGAAACACACTATTTATGAGAGGGCAAGATTACAGGAGAGGAACTCACTAATTATGAGAGTGTCAAAGCTCAGGAGAAGACCCAGATGCAGACAGTTTCGAAGTGTGTTACAAAAACAGGGGGGCAGGCAAACAACTGGTCAAGGGCAGGCAGAGGTCAGTAATCCAGAGCAGAGTCCGAAAGGTACAGAACAGCAGGCAGGCTCGGGGTCAGGGCAGGCAGAGGTCAGTAATCCAGGGTGGTGTGACAAGGTACAGAACAGCAGGCAGGCTCAGGGTCAGGGCAGACAGAATGGTCAAAACCGGGAAAACAAGAAAACAGGAACTAGAGCAAGACAGGCGCACGCTGGTAGGCTTGATGAAACAAAACGAACTGGCAACAGACAAACAGAACACAGGTATAAATACACTGGGGAAGATGGGTGACACCTGGACGGGTTGGGGAGACAAGCACAAAGACAGGTGAAACAGATCACGGTGTGACAGAGAGGGTACGATTACAGGAGAGAAACACGCTAGTAATGAGTGGGAAAGATTACAGGAAGTCAGACTAACATCACGAGCAGCAGAGGTCACGGAAGGGTTAGAGGAAAGTGGAGTGGTATGGTTGTAGAGTGGATGTGTGAGGGGTTAGCAGTGTAGGTTGGATGAATGACAATGTTAAGGTGAATGCTAAGTAGACCTAGGTGCCTGTTAGAGTGAACTGTAGGGTGATGTTTTAGGTCATGGAGAGATTGTAGGCTATCACATTAGTGAAAATGTTTTTATTTATGCTTCTCTGTTAGAACTGATTGGATCTGTTGCGGCGTTTCAAGGATTTCTGCCTCAATCTCAACATTCCATTACTCTAAATCACGTGTCAAACTCATTCCACGGAGGGCCGAGTGTCTGCGGGTTTTCGCTGCTTGCTTGTACTTGATTGATGAATGAAGGTCAGTGATTAGTTAGAAACTCCCCTCAACTGGTTGTCTAAGTCTTAATTGGACACAAATTGAAAGGAGAAACCCCCAAAAAACTGCGGACGCTCGACCCTCAATGGAACGAGTTTGACACCCCTGGTCTAAATGATAAGGATCTGTGTGTGAAGTAGATAGGACCAGGGCTTTCTGATAAGACAGAGTTATGTGGCAGCATAGTGAGTAATGGATTGGCCCAATTGAGCTCTATTCATCATACACCTTCAGGGTAGCTGCAATTCCAGATCTAATGAAAATACCGTTTTTGGTGAGAGAGTGGAATGTATGTATTTTTCTTATAAATGGTGGAAAGGGACAGACCCATCCTTCTCACTGTCTTTTATTTCATGGTTATTAATTCCTTTTAAAGGAGCAATTTAGGCTACATACAGCCTAGTCGTGCTCGCCAGCCTCAAGGTGCTCTGCTGGAGAGAAGAGACTACATATTGGCTTTTTCTAGGGTGCATACCTTTCTTCAATGTATCTCAATATTGTGTTCTTAACATAAAGGCAGTATGCTACAGAAGGATATATTTTGTGGGACATTTTGTTTGTTGAGGATGGTTTGCTCTTGTGTAGGTAAAGTTTGTTGTCCACGCCTGCTGATACTCACCTCTAGTTAAACTTTAATTCTTAATCTTGATTCCTGTGTCCTTGGCTGTCCGGTTGTCAAGGCAACCATACTGTCAGCAGGTTGGTTGCTAGTGCACTCTTTGTTAAATCGTTCCCTGGAGACATATTGGTTCACATTAGCTTATACTGTTCACATACGGCGCTGGCAGGCATTGGACTACAGAAAATGAATCTCGTGAATCATATGAGTACAGTATGTTTTCAGTTAATAAGATTAACTGAAAGATTATCACCAACCTTGTTGCATGTACTGAAGGACCTTAACTTGTAGCGTTATTCAGAGAGAATATGACAGAAGAAAATGATTGAGATAGTGATTGATAGACAGTTTTTCTTCCTACAGTACCGATGCTGCATAGACAGCAACAGTCTGTTGAGGTAGGTAGAGCATCAGAACAGACATCAGGAGACTCTCCCAGGTGGCAGCAGTGTTTCTTTTTTGGGGAAGGGGGGGGGGGGTAGGTGGCAGCAGTGTTGCCTGGCTCTGATTTCCTTCCCCAGGGGGATTTCCCTGTGCAGTCTGCAGAGGAGTATCACATTACTGTTTGTTTGTGTGACGAGAGTCTGATACTGCAGTCTGGTCCTACTGCCACTGACTCTGTTCTTCACTATTTACCATTTTGTCTATGAATAATGGATTAGTATAATAAATAATCTCATCAATGATCAAATTTGTATGTATATTATTTTACATTTGTTATTTTATGGAGTCAAGAAAAGATACAAATTTGAAAGATACAAAAAACACATTTTCCTTCTGGTTCATGTTTTTTTTTATGTAATGTACCCAAACACATTCATCATGATTGTTGCTGTCAATAAATCAACAGGTTTATCCATCACTGACAGTTTTCTGGCTGCCATCACACACTGCATGAATGGAGCATCTGCTGATGTCTGTCCTCACATGCAGTCCCTCTGCTCCTGGCCTTGGCCTCTGCAAACCCAACAGCCATTGAAACCTATGCAAATCTGCCCTCATGCCACAGTCTCTCCATCTCCATCAGAAAGCTCTGCATGTCTGCTCTTGTTAGGGCCAGCTGGGACATAGACTGCCTGGGAATGAGAGTCAGCTGAGTAGAACTGAGCTCCCTCTCTCTCTTTCTTTCTCTCTCTCTCTTACTCTCTTGCGTGAGGGTTTCTCCATTTCTCCCACTCCCTTTCTTTTCTCAGAGCCTTTATTTCTGTCTTCTTCCTCCCCCCCCCTCCCCCTCTCTCCTCTGCTGCACCTCAGCTCCAGGCAGAGCTCCAAGCCCAGATTTACAGCCATGAGAAAATACAGAAAGAGGCTTTGAGATGAAAGAGTCTGAGACAGTCAGACTGAGCACTGAGAGAGAGAAAGACGTTCAGGGACTGAGAGAGCAAGGAAAGAGAACGAGAAAGAAAGACATGTCAATGTGCTGTGCAGTGTGTACTGTCATGTCTGCTTTGTACTGTCAGGACATTTCTCCTGATAGAAATGGTCCTTTTAACCTCATTTGTATGATTGGACCATTTACAATGGCAAGGCTTGGTTTGTAAGGCTACCACTTGTCCTCTGTACTGTGTTTATGGTCAAGGTCACAGAGGACTTCACTGTGTTGAGCAGTACTGAGCGTGGTCGCCTCCCTTTCCTCAGTCCATTGGTGGTGTGATGATCCCTGACCCTGTGTGGCTGATGCAACTAACACACTAATGTCTGACGCTCGGGCAGGCCCCAGTAATGATGCCATTAACCTCATGTATTTATAGAACACCGGGGCACCTTCCATAAAGGAGCACAATGACCTGTGGGCTTCTGTTCAGCAACAAGTTCTACAACAGGACTCTTCTCTTCCTAGAGAGAGGGAAGGGAGGGAGAGAGGGAGATAAAGAGAAAGGGGTGGCAGAGGGAGAGGGGGAGAGGGAGAGAGAGAGAGAAGGGGAAGAAAAGGAACAAGGGAGGGAGGTTGGCACCTGGAGCTACCAATGACCCACTGTGGCGTCTATAACCTATGAGTTTCAGATTGAACGCTATTAGACACAGACATTATCAGATGAGCTTCTTGAGCTAGATGTTACCGATACTGTATGTTGAGTGTACTACTACTTCATGAAATACACTTATAAACATTACCGTGACCTTTGACTTAGGAAAAGGGCTGAAAATGGCTAATGACAAAGGAACAAACACTGTGTATACTGACAAGAGTAGTAATGTCAATGATAAATCAAGCACATGGTAACCCCTCTTGTAATAAAAGAGAAACGTAGGCGATATCAGGTTTTTTGAGTGCTAAAGCTGGAGTCACTCTGCAACTGAATTACACACCCTTTTTCCCAAGACCACTGGCCTGTGTAAGAGTGGGCACACCCTGTTTTAACCAGAAAGAGCAACAGAATATATACATATTTAATCTGAATTTCATGAGTTTCTTTCAACAGCATTGTGTGCGTATTTCCTGTCGTATTGCCTAATTCCCTGTTATATCTCCTCTTCTGTTTCTCTAGCCTTGGCCTTCATCCTGAGAGGTCTCTGGTGGCAACAGGTCAGGTAGGGAAGGAACCCTACATCTGTGTGTGGGACACCTTCAGCGTACAGACCATCTCTGTCCTCAAGGACGGACACTCCCATGGAGTGGCCTGCCTGGCCTTCAGTGCAGATGGACAGGTGAGACACACACACACCACCTCACACCTGACTCACCTCACGCACTCCTGCATGCACCTGTCTCTCATTCACCTCTTGTCTTAGTGGATGGTTTCCTGTCCTATCACCCTGTTACCAAGGCAAACCTGTTGGATATTCTGAGTCTCACTGAAAAACAACAATACTTTGTCACGTGAGTGCTCCATCATTTGCCAGATTCAGGGGTACTCAGGGGTTGGAACCGGTTCATGGAACAGAACTGAAAACTGGAAAATAATGAAATAAAAAGAGTTTCACATAGCCTATAGCCGTGGGAATGGGATTGTGGGGGTGGGTTGCTGAGAGAAGTGAAGCCTGCTGGGTAACTGTGCAGACTGGGGATGATGTACAGCCCTCTCATTAATCATGTTTACTGGGAGGAATGCTGGGACAGCACCATTCTCCTATGACCTTTAGATTGATGGATGGGGCTCTATGAGAGTCTCCTACAGCAGCAGCAGCCTATTGACTTCCCCCTACAAGACCAGTAAGCTACACCCAGGATAGGGGGTGGAGGGAGGGAATTGAAAGAGGGGATGGAGGGGATGGAGAGAGGGGATGGAGAAAGAGGACGGAGGGAGGGGACTGAGGGAGGGGATGCATGGAGGGGACAGAGGGAAGGGATGGAGGGAGGGGACGGAGGGAGGGAAGCAGGGATGTTTGCTGTTGTCGTTGCCTTCATTTTGGTTTTAGAGTTGACAAATGCAATGTCACGTCAGAGGAGGCTGCGGTGGGTGAAGAATGTGTCTCGCTGCTCTCTAAGTAATTGGGTGTCTGGAGGGAGGGAGGGGATAGGTTGGTGAGGAGAGCCAGGGCTAATGCAGCCGAGTGTCTGGAGGAAGAGAGGAGAGAGAGAGAGAGAGAGAGAGAGAGAGGGGGTTTGTGATGAAAGTCGGCTGCATTAGCCCTGGCTCTCCTCACCAACCCAAATGCTACCGAGTATCTGTACCAGGGAGGGGCAGCAAGCAAAGTTTACCTCAGACCCTTGGTCAATCATAAAGACATTTTGGCCTTGTTATCATATAGCTCCATTCTAAAATGCATTAGATGGCTGTTTTCTTGGAACCCCTGTATGCACAGCGAGTAAACAACTCTGTCTGTAATATAAGGCAGATGGATGTCTTTTTGGGTTGGGATTTAAATGGATTTGTGGATGAATGGTTGTGGCAAACCACAAAAATGACAGAACAGGTTTTCCTAAAGAAAAGAGAACATATTCTCTCCCACTGAAATTTATTGATTCATGGACACACATTACCTTTCACTGCCATTCAGTTAAGCACATTAGGTCAACTTACATTTGGCATTCATTTACTCTCTTTTGTAGAATTTGTAGAAATACCTTATATTGGAGCATCACATCTGAAATATCCCTGACATTTAAGTCGAAATGTTTTTATCTAGTCATATTTCTTTGTCATCCCACACATCCCTGTAAAATGTTCCGTGTGCAGGGAGACAGTTGGCAGAAATGTTCCTAAATGCCTTGATCCTTTGTCTCATAAGATGGGTAATTAACAATTAACTTCCTAAATGGTCATTTCCGCCAGACTAATTGGATAAAATACAGCCAGTGTTTTTAGTAGTGCTGTTCAAGGTCTTACTCTATTAGCTGCAAATTGCTACGCTGCCTGTGAACTGTGTCTCTGCAGCTGTCACATGGAAAAATGATGTCATATTTCCCCTTCCACTGGGCACAAACTAATCCACAYTCTATAAGGCATGTACAGTGCAAGTATTCAGACCCCTTCCMTTTTTCCACATTTTGTTATGTTACAGCCTTCTTCTAAAATTGATTCTTTTTTTTTTCAACTTTTTTYCCCTAATCAATCTACTCACAATACCCTATAACAACAAAGTGAATAGCTTTTTATACATTTTTGCAAATGTATAAATATAAAAAACATAAATACCTTATTTAAGTATTCAGACCTTTTGCTATGAGAATCAAAGTTAAGCTCAGGTGCATCCTGTTTCCATTGATCATCCTTGAGATGTTTCTACAACTTGATTGGAATCCACCTGTGTTAAATTCAATTGATTAGACATGATTTGGAAAGGCACACACCTGTCTATGTAAGGTCCCACAGTTGACAGTGCATGTCAGAGCAAAAACCAAGCCATGAGGTTGAAGGAATTGTCCGTAGAGCTCTGAGACAGGATTGTGTCGRGGCACAGATCTGGGGRAGGGTACCAAATTTTTTATGCAGAATTGAAGGTMYCCAAGAACACAGTGGCCTCCATCATTCTTAAATGGAAGAAGTTTGGAACCACCAATACTTTTCCTAGAGCTGKCCGCCCAGCCAAACTGAGCAATCAGGGGAGAAGGGCCTTGGTCAGGGAGGTGACCAAGAACCTGATGGTCACTCTGACAGARCTCCAGAGTTCCTCTGTGGAGATGGGAGAACCTTCCAAAAGAACAACCATCTCTGCAGCACTCCACCAATCAGGCCTTTATGAATGAGTGACCAGACAGAAGCTACTCCTCAGTAAAAGGCACATGACAGTCCACTTGGAGTTTACCAAAAGGCAGCTAAAGACTCTGACCATGAGAAACAAGATTCTCTGGTCTGATGAAACCAAGATTGAACTCTTTGGCCTGAATGCCAAGCATCACGTCTGGAGGAAACCTAGCACCATCCCTACAGTGAAGCATGGTGGTGGCAGCATCATGCTGTGGGGTTGTTTTTCAGCAGCAGGGACTGGGAGACTAGTCAGGAGCTCTGTGCTCCAGAGTGCTCAGGACCTCAGACTGGGGCGAAGGTTCACCTTCCAACAGGACAACGACCTTAAGCACACAGCGAAGGCAACGCAGGAATGGCTTCGGGACAAGTCTCTGAATGTCCTYGAGTAGCCCACCCAGAGCCCGGACTTGAACCCGATCGAACATCTCTAGAGAGACCTGAAAATAGCTGTGCAACGACGCTTCCCATCCAACCTGACAGAGTTTGAGAGGATCTGCAGAGAAGAATGGTAGAAATACAGGTCTGCCAAGCTTGTAGCATCCTACCCAAGAAGACTCGATGCTGTWATTGCTGCCAAAGGTGCTTCAACAAAGTACTGAGTACTGAGATTTTTTTTCATATACAATTTGCAAACATTTCTAACAACCTGTGCTTGTCATTATGGGGTATTGTGCTGTCATTATGGGGTATTGTGCTGTCATTATGGGGTATTGTGCTGTCATTTTGGGGTATTGTGATGTCATTATGGGGTATTTTGTGTAGATTGACATATATACAGTGGGGAGAACAAGTATTTGATACACTGACGATTTTGCAGGTTTTCCTACTTACAAAGCATGTAGAGGTCTGTAATTTTTATCATAGGTACACTTCAACTGTGAGAGACGGAATCTAAAACAAAAATCCAGAAAATCACATTGTATGATTTTTAAATAATTAATTTGCATTTTATTGCATGACATAAGTATTTGATCACCTACCAACCAGTAAGAATTCCGGCTCTCACAGACCTGTTAGTTTTTCTTTAAGAAGCCCTCCTGTTCTCCACTCATTACCTGTAATTAACTGCACCTGTTTGAACTCGTTACCGTATAAAAGACACCTGTCCACACACAATGCAAACAGATTCAACCTCTCCAACAATGGCCCAAGCACCACGAGAGCTGTGTAAGGACATCAGGGAATAAAAATGTAGACCTGCACAAGGCTGGGATGGGCTACAGACAATAGGCCAAGCAGCTTGGTGGAAGGAAACAACTGTGCGCCAATTATTCGAAAAAATGGAAGAAGTTCAAAGATGACGGTCAATCACCCTGGTCTGGGGCTCCATGCCAAGATTTCACCTCGGTGGGGCCATCAATGATCATGAGTGAAGGTGAGGGATCAGCCCAAGAACTACACGCAGGACCTGGTCAATGACCTGAAGAAGAGAGCTGGACCACAGTCTCAAAGAAAACCATTAGAACACACTACGCCGTCATGGATTAAAATCCTGCAGCGCACCGCAAGGTCCCCGTGCTTAAGCCAGTGCATGTCCAGGCGCTGTCTGAAGTTTGCCAATGCCATCTGGATGATTCCAGAGGAGAATGGGAGAAGGTCATGTGGTCGATGAGAACAAAATAGAAGCTTTTTGGTCTAACTCCACTCGCCGTGTTTGGAGGAAGAAGAAGTATGAGTACACCCCAAGAACACCATCCCAACCGTAAGCATGGAGTGCATAACATCATTCTTGGGGATGCCTTTTCTGGCAAAGGGGACAGGACGACTGCACCGTATTGCAGGGGAAGGATGGATGGGGCCCTGTATCGCAAGATCTTGGGCCAACAACCTCTCCCAGTAGAGCATTGATGATGGGTCGTGGCTGGTCTTCCAGCATGACAACCAGACACGAAGCACAACCAGCCATGGCAACTAAGGATGGCTCCGTAAGAAGCATCTCAAGGTCCTGGATGGCCCTAGCCAGTCTCCAACCTGAAACCCAATAGAAATCTTTGGAGGGAAGCTAGAAGTCCGTATTGCCCAGCGACAGCCCGAAACCTGAAGGATCTGGAGAAGATCTGTAGGAGGAGGGGCGCAAAATTCCCTGCTGCAAGTGTGTTGCAAACTAGTCAAGAAACTCACAGGAAACGATGATGCTCTGTAATTGCAAACAAAGGTTTCTGTACCAAATATTAAGTTCTGCTTTTCTTGATGATCAAAATACTTTGTCATGCATAAAATGCAAATTAATTACTTAAAATCATACCAATGTGATTTTTGGGAATTTTGTTTTAGATTTCCGTCTCTCATAGTTGAAGTGTACTATTTAAAATTACACGACTCTTACATGCTTTGTAAGTAGGAAAACTCGCCAAAATCGAGCAGTGTGTATCAATACTTGTTCTTCCACTGTATATTTTTTTTTAATCCATTTTAGAATAAGGCTGTAACATAACAAATGTGGAAAAAGTCAAGTTGTCTGAATACTTTCCGAATGCACTGTATCATCAATAATGCCATTTAGGGATATATAGCATTTACAAAGTCATCAACAGCTTTTGTTTCAATTCAACTAAAAATAGACAACTCATATAGGTCTAGGGTTTCAAGTTTTGTTTGATTTCAGTTAAGTTAATAATTTATGTTGGATTCACGTCTCCATCTCAACCAACAATCTAAGTTAAAGAATAGGATGATATCAAATCAAACTGTGAAGTGCATTTAAAGTTTAAATTAGTCCTATTCTTTAACTTAGATTTTTGGTTGAAATCAAGACGCGAATCCAAAATATAAAGGATTAATTTGTAGACAAACTGGAATTAAAGCCAGACTCAGTGGCACAGAGGGAGCAGCAGAAACATCTCCTTCAAATGTTGTTATTTGATAGCGTTGTCAACCAAACACAATTCAATATCACTTTCGCAATACAGTAAATTGCCTATTAACTTGTCAACAACTTAAGAAATGATATGTTGGATTCACGTCTCCATTATAACCAAACACTTTTGTTAAATAAATAAAATAATAAGATTAAGCCTGTCACGTTCCTGACCTTGTTTTCCTTTTGTATAGTTGTGTTTAGTGGGTCAGGACGTGAGCTGGGTGGGCAGTCTGTGTTGTTTGTTCTATGTTAAGTGTCATTGTTAATGGACCTTGTATGGTTCTCAATCCGAGGCAGGTGTTTGACGTTTCCTCTGATTGAGAACCATATATAGGTAGGTTGTTTCACATTGTTTGTTGTGGGTGGTTGTCTCCTGTGTCCGTATATGTTACCACACGGGACTGKTTCGTTTTGTCGTTCGTGTATGTAGTCTGTTCCTGTTCGTGCGTTCTTCGTATMTTGTAAGTTCTCAAGTCCAGGTCTGTCTACGTCGTTTTGTTGTTTTTGTATTTCTCAAGTGTTCTTAGTGTTTCGTCTTTGCTTTAATAAATATCATTATGTATTCATCACCCGCTGCGCCTTGGTCCGCTCATTCACCACAAGACGACCGTTACAAAGCCAGTGGCTTAGATCTAAGTATCCAAGCAGTAGACACATCTCTTTTAAATGTTGATATTTGTTCGCATTGTCAACCAAACACAACTCAATATTACTTTCGTAATATAGTAAATAGTCTATCTTAATGTAATGAGTAACATCCATGGCCACATTTTGAGGTTACTGTAACTATAAGTCKTATATAATCATATAAAGCATGCATGTTCAAGATAGTATGCATAGGTCATCGCAGGTCTGTGGAGATCTTCAYAATTACTGTAATAATCTGCTCAGAATCTTGAACAGCATTGATCACTTGCACCATGTACTTTTAATGTCATCTAAACTGCAATCCAGGTCATGTGGTTGTGCTATAAGATAAGCACAGTGATAACACATTAAGTTGTTGTATAAATAAACWAAATATCAAACATTGATTATCTATTGGAATTTGGTTGTGCTTTTAGATGGTTGAAAGCATAGTGATACACATTGTGAATTCAACAAACTTCTGGCTGTCTTTTTGAGTGGGTGAAAATAGGATGAAATCTCATTGATCAACGTATCTACCAAATATTACCCTAATATCCATGTTGAAATGATGCAGTACCATATACAGTACCAGTCAAAAGTTTGGACACCTACTCATTCCAGGGTTTTTATTTATTTTTACTATGTTCTACATTGTAGAAGAATAGTCAAGACATCAAAACTATGAAATAACAAATATGGAATCATGTAGTAACCAAAAAGGTTTTAAACAAATCAAAATATATTTTATATTTGAGATTCTTCAAAGTAGCCACCCTTGATGACAGCTTTGCACACTCTTGGCATTCTCTCAACCAGCTTCATGAGGAATGCTTTTCCAACAGTCTTGAAGAAGTTCCCACATATGCTGAGCACTTGTTAGCTGCTTTTCCTTCACTCTGCGGTCCAACTCATCCCAAACCATCTCAATTGGGTTGAGGYCGTGTGATTGTGGAGGCCAAGTCATTTGATGCATCACTCTCCTTATTGGTCAAATAGCCCTTACACAGCCTGGAGGTGTGTTTTGGGTCATTGTTCTGTTGAAAAACAAATGATATTCCCACAAAGCACAAACTAGATGGGATGACGTATTGCTGCAGAATGCTGTGGGAGCCTGCTGGTTAAGTGTGCCTTGAATTCGAAATAAATCACTGACAGTGTCACCAGCAAAACACCATCACACCTCCTCCTCCATGCTTCATGGTGGGAACCACACATGCGGAGATCATCCGTTCACCTACTCTGCGTCTCACAAAGACACGGCGGTTGGAACCAAAGATGTCAAATTTGGACTCATCAGACCAAAGGACAGATTTCCACCAGTCTAAAGTCCATTGCTTGTGTTTCTTGGMYCAARCAGGTCTMTTCTTCTTATTGGTGTCCTTTAGTAGTGGTTTCTTTGCAGCAATTCGACCATGAAGACCTGATTCACACAGTCTCCTCTGAACAGTTGATGTTGAGATGTGTCTCTTACTTGAACTCTGTGAAGCATTTCTTTGGGCTGCAATCTTAGGTGCAGTTAACTCTAATTAACTTATCCTCTGCAGCAGAGGTAACTGTGGGTCTTCCTTTCCTGTGGCCGTCCTCATGAGAGCCATTTTGTCATAGCGCTTGATAGTTTTTGTGACTGCACTTGAGGAAACGTTCAAACTTCTTGAAATGTTCCGCATTGACTGACCTTCATGTCTTAAAGTCATGATGGACTGTCGTTTCTCTTTGCTTATTTGARCTGTTCTTGCCATAATATGGACTTGGTCTTTTATCAAATAGGGCTATATTCTATATACCCCCCTACCKTGTCACAACACAACTGATTGGCTCAAACGCATTAAGAAGGAAACAAATTCCACAAATTCACTTTTRACAAGGCACACCTGTTAATTGAAATGCAAAGGGTGGCTACTTTGAAGAATCTCAAATATAAAATACAGCACTTTTTTTGGTTACTACATGATTCCATGTCTTATTTCATTGTTTTAATKTCTTCACTATTATTCTAGAATGTAGAAAATAWTAAAAATAAAGAAAAACCCTTGACTGAGTAGGTGTGTCCAAACGTTTGACTGGTACTGTAAATWAATTGATTATGAAAATATAAAGAAAAAAATCCTCCATTTACAGTATATTAATGAATATTTCTTAAGCTTTCTCCATTGAATCGAAACAGCCTCCCTCCTTTGTTTTGCAGATGAATGAATAGGTCCCCCTTTCTCTCCTTTTCAGCGGCTGTCCTCTGTGGGGCTGGATGGCAAAAATACAGTGTGTGTTTGGGACTGGAAGAAAGGAAAGGTTCTGGCCACTGCGACAGGACATTCAGACAGGGTAGGCTGTTGTGTGCTGTGCACATGTTTGCGTTTTCGTATGTGTGTTGTGTATTGATTAAGTGKGTATGTGAGTATACAATGTGTTTGCGTCTTGACTTTCTGTGTGATTGAGAGGAAATGTTTGTGTGTTATTGGCTTGGCTGTCTTTCAGATCTTCGATATATCCTGGGATCCCTTTCAGCAGAACCGGCTGGTGAGCTGTGGGGTAAAGCACATCAAGGTGAGCGTCAGAATAACAACACAGTCTGCTCAGTCAGTCCATGCACTACCTTTGAGACAAGTTCAAAAATAACTTATGGGGAGCTATCARTGTTGGGATGGGTTACCCTTACCCAATGCAGCCAGCAGCAGTCTATTTTCAAGTTCTACAACAGGGGTTCCCATCTCTTTTTGACATTTGACTGTCCAATTTGTTTTACTTTAGGAGGTCATAGCTCAGCTTCTGAATGTCATTGAGACAAACCAATGTTCATCAGAGTTGCCTCTTCCTCTGCATTTTACTGATTGTTTCTAGACCAAAGCATTGCAGAGTTAAAAAATACAATAAAACAATCAAGGACGGTCCCCCCACAGGGGTGTGATCCCTAGGTTGTGAACCCCTGTTCTTCAACATGTACGTTTATACGGTTGTTGTTAAAAGTGGAGGAGTAAGTAGGTGCTCTCAGATATCCTAGCAGCAGAATGAGAAAGTGGTGTTAGGGGGACTGGAACATAATGTTTTCATTGGGTCACAAGCAGTAATCTGGTCTGTCATTCCCCTCTGGAAGGGCTGTCTCCTAGTGTACCCACACTCACATTCACACACAGATACAACACTGAACTTACTGAAGAGCCCTCAGTTTACAATAAATATGTACATGGAAATTCCTCACAAAGAGTAGCAATGGATAATCACATTTGTAGTTGTTTTGCTTACACTCTTAGAAAGGTGCTGTCTAGAACCAAAAAGGGTTCTTTGGCTGTYCCCATAKGAGAAMCATTTGAAAAAAACTTTTTGGTTTCAGGTAGAACCCTTTTTAGTTCCATGTAGAACCCTTTCCACAGAGGYTCCTACATGGAACCCAAAAGAGTTCTACCTGGAACCAAAAAAGGTTATCCTATGGAGACAGCCGAAGAACCCTTTTGGAACCCTTTTTTCTAAGAGTGTAGKACCATCTCCAGTTATGGTATGAGACATACATCTTTGAATTAACCGCTGTGAGCTTTATTAGAAACAAGCGCCATGCTATCTGCTCGGAGAAGATCAGGCTGGCTAGCAAATGAACAGTTGTGATTGAAGCAACGCATCTCCAAACGCTGATCTCTGTGCTCTTGTTCTTTCCCTCTTCGCTCTATCCTTTCCTGTCATTGTCCACCTTCTCTCTTTCTCATATTCTGTTTTATCCACCTCTCTCTACCTACCCTCCATCTTCTGTTTTATCCACCTCTCTCTATCTCTCCATCTTCTGTTTTATCCACCTCTCTCTATCTCTCCTCCATCTTCTGTTTTATCCACCCCTCTCTATCTCTCCTCCATCTTCTGTTTTATCCA
>NC_036865.1:21999648-22019356 GCF_002910315.2 Salvelinus sp. IW2-2015 | reverse complement strand
ATCTTCTGTTTTATCCACCTCTCTCTATCTCTCCTCCATTGCCTGTTTTATCCACCTTTCTATTCATCTCTCCAATTTTTGTCTTTCACCTTTCCTTTCCCTCCTCTATCATTGCATACTTGTACTTCTATCTCATTCCCTGTCTCATCTCTCCTTCTTCTTTCACTCGCTTCCCCCTCTCCGTGTCTCTAGTTCTGGGCTCTCTGTGGCAATGCGTTGACGCCCAAACGGGGGATATTCGGGAAGACRGGGGACCTACAGACCATTCTGTGTGTTGCGTCGGCTAAAGATGATGTTACGTACTCTGGGGCGTTGAATGGGGATATCTACGTGTGGAAAGGACTGAACCTTATGCGCACGGTGCAGGCAGCTCATGGGGTGAGTGAAATACGTCACTCAAATTCTCAACACCCATTGGCTGTACACTTCCGGACATCCAAACTCCCGCTCCGGCTAAACCCAAACCTTCCTATAATTGCGTACATCCATACACTGCAGCAACTCAATTCCCCTTCCCTGCCTATGAATCCCATCCCTGAAGCCTTTTGTAAATCTATAAGGTGTTGAAAAGCATTCAAAATGAGGATTTTGCCCCTTTTTTTGTCTCCAATACAGAAAATAGACTTTTTGACCCACACTCCGTCTGAAATCATATTCCTTTTCCAAGTACCTTTTTCTATGCACAGAACAGTTTGATAATCCCCTTGCCTAAAACTAAAGTTGACTTCACTGTGTGTAGGCTGGGATCTTCAGCATGTATGCCTGTGAGGAGGGCTTCGCGACGGGGGGACGTGACGGCTGTGTCAGGCTCTGGGACGTGGACTTCAAGCCTATCACTAAGATCGACCTTCGGGAAGCTGAGCAGGGGTATAAAGGTAGGCCTGTTTTAAGGCCTGGTTGAAGGCCTGGTTTAATCAACATGGGGCTCATTGGTTGATGAGCGTTAGCCCAACGTCACAGAGTCTAAGCGGTGTGCATTAGCCRATAGGCCCTTCACAGGTTCCCGGGAGATGCCAGAGAAGCAGGGGGCCAGAAGGCTGAWCAAACCTTGTCAGGGTCCGCATGTTTGTGCTTGTCCCTGTATTTTATTAGGATCCCCATTAGCTGTTGCTAAAGCAGCAGCTACTCTTCCTGGGGTCCACACAAAAGAGAGACTGGTATGCATAGTATTGATATTAGCCCTCTGATTACAGTGAATAGCAAGACGTGCTGCTCTGTTCTGGGCCAGATGCAGCTTAACTAGGTCCTTCTTTGCAGCACTTGACCACACGCCAGGACAATAATCAAGATAAGACAAAACTAGAGCCTGCAGGCTTTTTGGAGTGTGGTGTCAAAAAAGCAGAGCATATATTTTAATGGAGAGACAGAGGATGAGGGGCACATCTTTATAAGGAGATCCATCTAAGCTGACAGGGTTGTGTGTGCTGTCTATAGATTTAAGGGTCAGAGTCCACGCTTCTGATGCAGGGGTGTGTGAGCAGGTTGATCCAGACACTCATGTATGTGTACAGGGGTTAACATACTGTAACCAGTGAGTATGTGAAGGTCACTTAAGTCAGTGTGTTCTGCCTAATAGAGACCGATGTGTGTTCAGCTCATTGAGATCCCTGCCATGGTGTTTTATCAGCCTATCCCTGTGAAGATGTGAGTGGAGTGAGTGAAGATGAGTGAGTGCAGGTGAGTGAGTGAGTGAGTGAGTGTAGTGCTGAGTGAGCTTGAGAGTGAGTAGTGAGGGAGTGAGTGAGTGAGTGAGTGGAGTAGGGTGAGTGGTAGTGAGTGGTAGTGAGTGAGTGAGTGAGTGAGTGAGTGAGTTGAGTGAGTGAGTGATGAGTGAGTGAGTAGGGAGTGAGTGAGTGGGTGAGTGCGTGAGAATCAAATATGCCAGATAGAGAGAGAGAGAGAATCAATGCCACTCATCCATTTCAATCCATCTGAGCCAGAGGAAGCCATGTTAGTCAAATCAGACAGAAAAATAAAAGATGGTTGGGTCTGAGAGAGTCTGTGCTGTATGGATGAAACAGAATAAAGGTTTCTAAACCATTGTGACAGATGACATTTAGTCAACTCCCTGTTTCTTTCTGCTCTATGCCTCCTGCTAAGTTGAGGAAACCATCAGTGGCACTCATGTATTATCAATGAGTCTCTTCTCGCTTCCCTTCCTTTGCTCCTCTGTTCTCCTCTCCTCTGTTCTGAGATGTGGCTGCTTGGCTGTTAGTGGTAGCTAGGGGCTGCTTGGCTGTTAGTGGTAGCTAGGGGCTGGTAAAAGCCCCATAAAGCTCTGTGTCCCCAGCCATCCCCGGGGGTGGGGAATACTAATATCTGACCTTTCACAGGAAAGTGACAGTTATAAAGGTTGTGGCCTTTCTGAAAGCCCCACAGACACCCTGGGATTAGATACTGGCCTTGTTGGGTGTTTGGTGGCCGGTCAAAGACCTTCGGAAATAAATATTGTAATATGAATCTTGATTGAGTTTAAATCGATCTTGTCGGTTTGGTCAGTAGGAATGTCATTATGCAAAAGGCATAACTTKTCCAAACGTAAATTAGTAAACCTTCATGACAGCTTGTGGCTCTAGATTAGAATGTTCTACAAATGATTTCTGTACCCTCTGTATTAAGGGATTTCCAACTTCTGTTCTTGAAAATGTTGCGTCTTTGTGAAGGTTTGATTCCCAACTGCAGATCGGTTTTAGAGAGAAGACATCTGAGATAAGTAATTACTTTTCAGAAATGGTTATTACCCCCAGTGTATTGTGCAGCCAATTAACTYGAGTTATCTGGTTGCCAGGTATTTTATGTCCACACAGATTATGAGACTGGTTCGGTTGCAGGTACGCTGTTAGCCTATAACAAATTTTGTAGCTAGTTTCTGGTTGCTAGGTATTGTTTTATAATTGTTTTCATATCCTGTGATGTTATTGAGTTTTWAAATTATTTTTTTWAACTTTTATTTAACTAAGCAAGTCAGTTAAGAACAAATTCTTATTTACAATGATGGCCTACCCTTGTTATAACAATAGTCTGGGGATTTATAGCTGTGCTTCTACTGACTGAATTACAGACTCTTTAGTACTGATGAGGTGCATTGGGTGATGTCTTGCATTGGGTGATGTCTTGCATTGGGTGATGTCTTGCTGATGCCTTGCTTGCTTGAAATGGCTTCGCTGAAGAAGCTCAATCTGTTTCTCACTAGAGTTGTCTGCTTCATCTCTCTCTTCCCAAATGAAAGTCGACCTGTATCAGCCACACATTCTCCTTCTGAAATTTACTCTGTGAAAATCGGAACATTGTCTGAATATAATAGTTTCTAACTCTTGATTGAAGTGTAAAACATGATGAAGTGGATTGGATGCTACCCTTCATCACCTGCTGAAGAACGGGTGGGATTGCATTCGACCCACCACTTTTGTTATACATGACAGAGCATTCATTATTTGTCATGTCCTCTCTCTCTCTCTCTCTCTCTCTCTCTCTCTCTCTCTCTCTCTCTCTCTCTCTCTCTCTCTCTCTCTCTCCCTCTCTCTCTCTCTCTCTCTCTCTCCCTCTCTCTCTCTCTCTCTCTCTCTCTCTCTCTCCCTCTCTCTCTCTCTCTCTCTCTCTCTCTCTCTCTCTCTCTCTCTCTCTCTCTCTCTCTCTCTCTCTCYMTCTMTCTYYCTCTCYCTCCCSCCCTCTCYCTCKCTCTCCCTCTCCCTCCTCCCTCTCTTCCATCTCTCTCTCAGGGCTGTCTATCCGTAGTGTGTGTTGGAGGGCAGACCGTATCCTGGCGGGGACGCAGGACAGTGAGATCTTTGAGGTGATGGTTCGGGACAGAGACAAGCCTCTGCTCATCATTCAGGGTCACTGTGAGGGAGAGCTCTGGGCTTTGGACGTCCACCCCAAGAAACCGCTCGCTGTGACCGGCAGTGACGATCGATCTGTACGGTCAGTATTATCTCCAGCAGCAATGTAGCAACGTACATCAATTCCCTCAGGAGCATCTTTATAGACCCAGTAGTTATCACCCAGGCCAACATCTCTGTCCATTCTATTTTAGTCCACCACTCCATCCAGACTTTTCATCTTAATCACATCCACTCAGTGAACCCTGACCTGCAGTACTACTCGTCCTGTTTGGTTCATTGGTTCTCCTCGCTCTCAGACAGCCCTTAATTTGTATGACACTGTTCTTCACATTTCTAACAGGGACAGTTGTAGGCTAGTTCAGAGCTACATATAGAGAAGACAAAGTGTCAGCTTGTGCAGGGGACAGATCATGCATAATGAGGCCTCACGTCTGCTATCAGTAGAACTGGATCAGTCCCTCCACAACACACACACAGACCCACACAACCCTGCTCTACCAGGAGAGACGGAGCTCTCTGAGGGCCCAATCAAGGAGCCAATTAGTCTCTGTCTCACAGACACACACGCACACACATACACGCTCACAAGTCCGAGTGCACACACATGCGCACACACCATAATAAACACACACACATACACCTCCTGCATCTCAGCAACTTAATTCAACTTAATTCAACTTAATTCAACTTAATTCAACTTAATTCAACTTAATTCAAGCCTTCACCCTGCAGCTGAAACGAGCTCATTAAAACTTCTGTCACTTAACTACTACTCATATAATTTACTCTATTAGGACTGTCTCTACATTGGCAATGTTCATAGCTGAAACTGTGCTGATTGGTCACGACTGTGTGTGTGTTGTGTGTGTGTGTGTGGTGTTTTCAGGATGTGGAGCCTGGCAGACCACACCCTGATAGCTCGCTGTAACATGGAAGAGGCTGTCCGCAGTGTGGCCTTCAGCCACGATGGCTCTCAGCTTGCTCTTGGCATGAAGGACGGCTCCTTCACTGTGCTCCGAGTCAGGTACTGCTAACAGCTTTAGTCCCTAGAGAATCTTCATTTGATCACCCGGTATTTGGAGGAAATGCAAACTTGTAGTGTATTCAAGGTTTAAAAAGGATTCTAAGATTTTTWATTTCCTTGATTTTATTGAAATGACGTGGAAACAACATTGATTCAACCAGTGTGTGCCCAGCAGGTTGAATTATGCCAAAGCTGGTGAAAGTATTTTCAGCATCAAACTCTTCAGATACATCTTGTAAAGAAGGGCCATAAAGTTATGAAACCTAGCCTACAGTGGGCCAAAACGTCGGGTTTAAACAGTCCCATATTGAGATGCTTAATTCATCACTTAAAGCCTGATTGAAGGCCTCAGTTTAATTTACTCCCCAGCAGACCCAGTGTGCAGGCCTGCACTTTCCATTAAGTTATAGTAAATTGGTCCGCAGTGCTGTTAATCAATACTTTTTGAAGTGGCTAATCCCCACGCTGCACTTTGAAGTGAGCAGCGCTCCTGATTTGTATTCAGTCTATTAGAAATGAGTGAGCTTACAGCAGCAGAAACAGCTTTTTATGATTGGATTGAATTTCTGTTGCCTGGGGCTATGTTTTATTGTGCTGTATGGTTTTGACTGAGAGACGGTATGTTTAGAAGGGTTTGATTTGTTACTTTGACTTTTTATTCACCTCATCGTTGGCTATAGCTGTTGGCTGATTATTGAGCCACATAGTGCACTGTATACCTTGATATTCCCCATAGGCTATTCCCTATAATTACTGTTCACCATATCTAATGGTTAGGAGTTTTTCAGGATAGGAGACACCCATCACTGGCACCATGATTAACAATTACAGCACGTTGTTAGAATATGAAGCCATACTGTCTAGCCATCCTGCGATTACATACTCCCCCCATCTAAAATGACMAGTCAAAAATGAGTTAATCAAGTCTGGGCTGGTAAAATTGCTTTTGTGTGGGAGCAGCAGGTGTGATAAGACTGTGGTGGTTTCATTGTAATGCCTCCTCCGCAGAGAGAGACAGTAGGAGGACGAGTCTAGTGGCGAGGCTGCCTCATTGTTTCAGCTGGCTTTACAAATAACAAGCAGAAGGTAGCGCTGTGCTATGCATCACTGCTGGATTTCTGAAAATGCTACTAACGGGAGGTTACATGCATCTGCATATTAAAGCAAACTTGCTAGTAACGAAAAACCCACAAGAATAAACCAGCTGATCAGTTGATCTCTCGTTGTTACCGAGTCACGTGATTATGACAGCTGACAGCTGCATCCAGGACCCAGTTTGGGAACGCCTGGGGTAAACGCAGCCTTATAAGAATGTAGAAGGCCTATATTTCATTCAAACGTTTCACCTTAAATAGCTAAATAATGTAATATATGCCATTTCAAATAACTCTATTAGCCTACATTTTCATTTGATAAAATAAAATAAAATATAGAATAGTTACATATTTCAAATAGGCACTGTCCAGGGATATTTTACCCCCGATCTTGATAAGAAATGACCTTATGACCATCAGATAATTTTCCTTGAAAGACAGTATTTAATGCAGGGGTGCAACTTTCACATTTTTGTCCCCCCCAGTTTTATCATTGGAATGTGATACAAAACGAGGGAACAGTGTGCTTTAGGACCATGCGGATGTCTCTGAGCGGTCGGGTAGGCTGTTTGGAGTGTTTATCCGACTGGATACAAAGTTATATATATATATATCATATCCCCCCCACTTCTAAAACCAAAGTTACGCCCCTGATTTAATGGATTACATCAACTGGAAACAAATAAAATAATAAGAGTAGGCTACACCAACATTATTTTTCCATTCATACAACATGTCGGATWATTGCCACAGTAGATTTGCTGTGGTAAACAAGGAAATACTTATTTCAGTTGTGCAGAATTATTGTCAAATAGATCAATTGCCCTAGGTCTGCTCATCGTTGTTCCGATGATAATACCCACCAGAGGGCGAACACATCTTCAGAGACTTTGGTAGCAAGGACTAAAGTAGCATTTCCCTAACTCTGTCCTTGGGACCCCAAAGGGTGCATGTTTTGGTTTTTGCCCAAGTACTACACAGCTCATTCAAACAACTAATCATCAAGCTTTGAAAATGTAATCAACTGTGTAGTATTAGGGCAAAAACCTAAATGTGGGGTCCCAAGGACCGAGTTTGGGAAACGCTGGACTAAATTAACGCTGACATCAGACTTAGGGAGTGTTAATGAGGTGACCCATAATGGTTCCAATTGAAATCAGCTCTGCGGAGGAATTTAGTGCGTATTGATGTTTTAGCGAGAGATCAGCTGATGATCATCTGGTGGCCATTGATGGTTGCAATTGGCCCATAATGACAATGAACGGACCCAGTCCATCTGCTATTGCTCACTGGCTGAGTTTACACAGGTAGCCCAAATGTGATATATTTTTCACTAATTTGACCAATCAGATCAGCTCTGAAAAAGGTCTGATGTCAAAATATCTGATGTGATTGATCAAAARATCAGAATTGGACTKCCTGTCTAAACAAAGCCACTAGGTAGACGGATGAGCTAGCCAGCCAACCTTCTGTACAGAGCCGAGGAATTCACTCTTTTCTTTCTATCTGTCTCTCTCCCTCACTCTTTCTCTTTTGCTGATTTGCTCTCTTTTTCTCTCTCTCTCTCTTCCCCTCCATCTCTCTTCCCTCCCTCTCATCCACCCTCCCACTCCTCTCTCTCTCTCCCAGGGACATGACGGAGGTGGTACACATTAAAGACAGGAAGGAAGTGATTCATGAGATGAAGTTTTCTCCGGATGGCAGCTACCTGGCCGTGGGCTCTAATGACGGCCTGGTGGATGTGTACGCCGTGGCGCAGCGCTACAAGAAGGTGGGTGAGTGCAACAAGTCCTCCAGCTTCATCACCCACCTGGACTGGTCCATCGACAGCAAGTTCCTCCAGAGCAACGACGGGGCGGGAGAACGCCTCTTCTACAGGATGCCAAGTGAGTGAATCAACGCCACCGGTGAATGACCCTGTGTCTTTCCTCTGAACTAGGCCATGATAACCATGATATAACTCCTATTACCTCAACTTGCTGTGAACACAATCAGTGATTAAATCTGATGTTTCTTGTTTCCTTATCGGGAGAAGTTACATAAACAGATCACACAGCAATCAGCTTGACAGTAAACAGCAATTAGGCCCATGAAGGTGGTTCACAGCTAGCTTATCGCCATGCCAAGCAAGCCCTGTTACACACACACCAGCAATCTTCACATCACGTCCGGCTTAAACATCCATCGACGTGATTATGCAATAGTTTCTTCTGATTCAGAGTGGCAGGTAGCCTAGTGGATAGAGCGGTGGGCAAGGAACTGAAAGGTCGCTGGTTTCGAATACCTGAGACGACAACCCAAATTGGCTCCAGGGGCGCTGTGCTACTATGGCTGACCCTGTAAAACAACACATTCCACTGCACCTACAGTACCAGTCAAAAGTTTGGACACACCTACTCGTTCAAGAATTGTTTTTTATTTGGACTATTTTCTACATTGTAGAATAATAGTGAAGACATCAAAACTATGAAATAACACATATGGAATCATGTAGTAACCAAAAAAGTGTTAAATAAATCAAAATATATTTTATATTTGAGATTCTTCAAAGTAGCCACCCTTTGCCTTGATTACAGCTTTGCACACACATTCTCTCAACCAGCTTCATGAGGTAGTCACCTGGAATGCATTTCAATTAACAGGTGTGCTTTGTTAAAAGTGAATTTGTGGAATTTCCTTCTTAATGCGTTGTGTTGTGACAAGGTAGGGGTGGTATACAGAAGATAGCCCTATTTGGTAAAACAGCTCAAATAAGCAAAGAGTCCATCATGACTTTAACATATGAAGGTCGGTCAATGTGGAAAATTTCAAGAACTTTGAAAGTTTCTTCAAGTGCAATCACAAAAACCATAAAATCAGACCTTACAGTGAAATGCTTACTTACAAGCCCTTAAACAACAATGCAGTTTGGAGAAAATACAACAAAAAAAGTAAGAGATAAGAATATCAAATAATTAAAGAGCAGCAGTAAATAACAATAGCGGGGCTATATACAGGGGGTACCGGTACAGAGTCAATGTGCGGGGGCACTGGTGTCGAGGTAATTGAGGTAAAATGGATATGTAGGTAGTGTTATTAAAGTGACTATGCATAGATAATAACAGAGAGTAGCAGCAGCGTAGAAGGGGRGGTGAAAATTGTCTGGGTAGCCATTTGATTAGCTGTTCAGGAGTCTTATGGCTTGGGGGTAGAAGCTGTTTAAAAGCCTTTTGGACCTAGACTTGGCGCTCCGGTATCGCTTTCCGTGCGATAGCAGAGAGAACAGTCTATGACTAGGGTGGCTGGAGTCTTTGACAATTTTTAGGGCCTTCCTCTGACACCGCCTGGTATAGAGGTCCTGGAGGGCAGGAAGCTTGACCCCAGTGATGTACTGGGCTGTACGTATTACCCTCTGTAGGCCCTTGCGGTCGGAGGCCGAGCAGTTGCCATACCAGGTAGTGATGCAACCCATCAGGACTCTCTCCATTGTGCAGCTGTAAAACCTTTTGAGGATCTGAGGACCCATGCCAAATCTTTTGAGCACGCACCCCTGAGGGGCCCCCGTGTTGAGGATCAGCGTGGCGGATGTGTTTTTACCTACCCTTACCACCTGGGGGCGGCCCATCAGGAAGTCCAGGATCCAGTTGCAGAGGGAGGTGTTTAGTCCCAGGGTCCTAATCTTAGTGATGAGCTTTGAGGGCACTATGGTGTGATGTGTGATGGCGCCGGAGGGGATGGCTGCCGTCTTATCGGCTCTTAACCAACCATGCTATATTGTTTATTTTTTTGCGTTGTTCTTCACTTCTTTTGTACATAATGTTGCTGCTACCATCTCTTATGGCCAAAAAGAGCTTCTGGACATCAGAACTGCGATTACTCACCTCAGATTAGACAAAGAGTTTTTCTTCAATGAGTCAGACAGGAGGGAGATACTACAGACACCCGACCAGGCCCAGATTCCCGTCATTCGCTGGAGAAGAAAATTGAGATTTTGCGAAAAAAGATCAGGGTGAAAATCAGGCGAGAATCAGGCGACGAGCACCTAATCTGCCTTTGCCTTCCGTCCTGCTAGCTAACGTTCAATCGCTGGAAAATAAATGGGACGAACTGAAAGCACGTATATCCTACCAATGGGACATTAAAAACTGTAATATCTTATGTTTCACCGAGTCATGGCTGAACGACGACATTAAGAACATACAGCTGGCAGGTTACCTCTGGTAAGACACGGGGCGGGGGCCTATGCATATATGTAAACAACAGCTGGTGCATGATATCTAAGGAAGTCTTGAGGTTTTGCTCGCCTGAGTAGCTGTACCACATACCGCCACAGACCGATGCTGGCACTAAAACCCCACTCAATGAGCTGTATACCGCCATAAGCAAACAGGAAAACGCTCATCCAGAKGCGGCGCTCCTAGTGGCCGGGAACTTTAATGCAGGGAAACTTAAATCAGTTTTACCTCGTTTCTATCAGCATGTTAAATGTGCAACCAGTGGGGAAGAGACCACCTTTAATCCACACAGAGACACGTACAAAGCTCTCCCTCGCCCTCCATTTGGCAAATCTGACCATAATTCTATCCTCCTGATTTCTGCTTACAAGCTCAAATTAAAGCAGGAAGCACCAGTGACTCGATCTATAAAAAAGTGGTCAGATGAAGCAGATGCTAAATTACAGGACTGTTTTGCTAGCACAGACTGGAATATGTTCCGGGATTCTTCCGATGGCATTGAAGAGTACACCACATCAGTCACTGGCTTTATCAAAAGTGCATTGAGGACGTCGTCCCCACAGTGACTGTACGTACATACCCCAACCAGAAGCCATGGATTACAGGCAACATCTGCACTGAGCTAAAGGGTAGAGCTGCCGCTTTCAAGGAACGGGACTCTAACCCGGAAGCTAATAAGAAATCCTGCCTTGCCCTCCGATGAACCATCAAACAGGCAAAGCGTCAATACAGGATTAAGATCAAATCGTACTACACCGGCTCCGACGAACGTTGGACTACAAAGGGAAGCACAGCTGAGAGCTACCCAGTGACACGAGCCTACCAGACAAGCTAAATGACTTCTATGCTCGCTTCGAGACAAGTAACACTGAAACATGCATGAGAGCATCAGCTGTTCCGGACGACTGTGTGATCACGCTCTCCGCAGCCGATGTGAGTAAGACCTTTAAACAGGTCAACATTCACAAGGCCGCAGGGCCAGACAGATTACCAGGACATGTACTCCGAGCATGTGCTGACCAACTGGCAAGTGTCTTCACTGACATTTTCAACCTCTCCCTGTCTGAGTCTGTATTACCAACATGTTTCAAGCAGACCACCATAGTCCCTGTGCCCAAGAGGACTAAGGTAAACTGCCTAAATGACTACTGCCCAGTAGCACTCACCTCTGTAGCCATGAAATGCTTTGAAAGGCTGGTCATAGCTCACATCAACACCATTATCCCAGAAACCCTAGACCCACTCCAATTTGCATACTGCACCAACAGATCCACAGATGATGCAATTTCTATTGCACTCCACACTGCCCTTTCACTCCTAGACAAAAGGACCACCAATGTGAGAATGCTATTCATTGACTACAGCTCAGCATTCAACACCAAGCGTTATGATGAAACTGGCTCTCATGAGGACCGCCACTGGAAAGGAAGACCCAGAGTTACCTCTGCTGCAGAGGATCATTTGCACACMAAAAAAATATACAATGATGGAAAGACCTGTGTGTTGTCCTTGTTAATGCAGACAGAGAAGAGCTCCAACTTCTTAATCAAAGCCTCAATTTTGTTACGCACATTGAGGATAGTTGAGGAGAGTCCCTGTAATCCTAGATTCAGATCATTCAGGCGAGAAAAAACATCACCTAGATAGGACAGTCATGTGAGAAACTCATCATCGTGCAAGCGGTCAGACAAGTGAAAATKATGGTCAGTMAAGAAAACTTTAAGCTCGTCTCTCAATTTWAAAAAACGTGTCAATACTTTGCCCCTTGATAACCAGCGCACTTCTGTATGTTGTAAAAGCGTTACATGGTCGCTGCCCATATCATTGCATAGTGCAGAAAATACACGAGAGTTCAGGGGCCTTGCTTTAACAAAGTTAACCATTTTCACTGTAGGTTCCAAAACATCTTTCAAGCTGTCMGSCATTYCYTTGGCAGYAAGAGCCTCTCGGTRGARGCTGCAGTRTACCCAAGTGGYGTCGGGAGCAACTGCTTGCACGCGTGTTACCACTCCACTATGTCTCCCTGTCATGGCTTTTGCGCCATCAGTACAGATACCAACACATCTTGACCACCAAAGTCCATTTGATGTCACAAAGCTGTCCAGTACTTTAAAAATATCCTTGCCTGTTGTCCTGGTTTCCAGTGGTTTGCAGAAGAGGATGTCTTCCTTAATTGACCCCCCATAAACGTAACGGACATATACCAGGAGCCAGGCCCACCGCGTCTGTTGACTCATCCAGCTATAACACATAGAATTCACTGGCTCATCCAGCTATAACGCATAGAATTCACTGTATGCGAAGCAGTAATTGTTTCAAAACTTTATTCAATTTTCGAGCAAATGGAAGGAGCAGCAGCTACGTTTGGCTACATATGGACGTTAGTGGAATTTCTGCGAGAGACGAACGGTTAATGTGATTGGATGTTAATTATTTGACTAGGCTACCTGTATTTAACATTGTGTTGTTATTTCGCTGAACACTAGATGGTTTAATTGTATTTTTGGCAGAGAAACGAGGCTACTCAGGTGAGAAAAAAAMCTCACCCTAATGTATAGCCCCGTTGGAAAATATAAATGGACTGTTTGAAAATGTGAAGAAATGTTTTTTTGAAATGTGAATCACATTTTTATTTGACGTACCCCGGACGGCAATGCTCTAGACAGCTGCACAAGCCTCCCAGTCACTACGTAACCACTGTCTGCACACACACACGCTTGCCTCGCTCAGCTTACACTATGTGTTTGGAGAGCTGTGAGAAAAGCCCTGTCCAAGTGGGTGACTCAGCATTGCTCCAGGGTGTTTTGTGTCAGCAGACAGACAGGCTGTCTACACTGACTATCAGGAGGGCAACAGGTGACACTGCTGAGCAGACATGGGAGAGAGAAATAGAGTTTGGTTGCACTTACATTTTTACTGTACATTTTCCTGGTATTTACTAGGGAAAATATTTGATATCAATGGGTACTTTATTATCCTTAAACATTACCTCAACGTGTTTATTTATTTGTGTTTGTTGCTTCACCTGATCTGTCTTTTTAACATTGCATTATTTTGCAATTATAAAAGCCAAGGGAATATTCTCTTAGAAAGTCAATTAGTTACATTAATAAATCAAGTTTTGAAGCATGGTAGATTTTCTCATTTCACTTGTACCATAGGGATGATAGATTACTCCTTCCCTGAGGGTTAGACTAACAAACCGCACACCGTACACACACATACATACGCACGCATGCACACCGACAAGAACACTCTGGCCTGCTGAGAATCCTAATTAAAAAAAGGAACTCCACAGGTGATCCAAGCTTTGGACAGAAAAGAGCTTCCAGCTCTAGGCTTTGTTTACATTTCTATTTGGTTTAACTTATGCATCAATAGCTGAGATGCATAAAGATGGCGGCCGTTATGTACTTACTACAAATTCCTAATTTTGCTACAGTAAGTTCACTGTATTGTACATTACTCTCGGTTACTCTTTTTTTGTATGTACAGTATCAGTCAAAAGTTTGGACACACCTACTCATTCAAGGGGTTTTCTTTATTTTCAGACATCAAAACTATGAAATAACACATGGAATCATATAATAACCAAAAAAGTGTCAAACAAATAAAAAATATATTGTATATTTGAGATTCTGATATGAGAATTAAGTTCTCCTGTTCATTAACCAATTCAATKTAATTACTCAGTCTGCGCTATCAGGATTTGTATGATACTGATAGAAATAAAACAGACAGAGGCCCAGTCTACAATAAACGTTTATTCACGGAACGTTCTGACGTGCACAGTACAAAGACCTTCAATTTATAGTGACACACATACTTCCACACGAACCATCAAATCCGCCCGCCAATAGAGATTAGGGGAGTTCGTGAGAATAGTGTCTTCCTGCCCTCCCCTAAGATAGGGAGAGACCTGGGGCTGGGAAGTTCTCAGTGTCCCACCCAAGGTCGGCCCCGAATCTGGCTCAGACAGACAGTCTGTTATCAAAATACTAGACACATTGTCCCCAAAACATTGATTCTGACTAAGAACTATACTCCAGGATATATTATTATTCCCCTGACTAAAACCATCACACAGTATTATAATAATCGAATGATTCTAACACTTACATAAATGCCTTATAATAATCTAATGATTCAAATCAATTTCATACAATTATATGGCTAATCAATTTCATACAATCACATGGTTTCAGACTTMTGGTTTCAGGAGTGTAATATTCTAATAATTTATTAAAACACATTTCCTTATCATATTCTTCAAAGTAGCCATCCTTTGCCATGATGACAGCTTTGCACACTCTTGGCATTCTCTCAACCAGCTTCATGAGGTAATCACCTGGAATGCATTTCAATTAACAGGAGTGCCTTGTTAACAGTTCATTTGTGGAATTTCCTTCTTAATGCGTTTGAGCCAATCAGTTGTGTTGTGACAAGGTAGGGGTGGTATACAGATGATAGCCCTATTTGGTMAAAGAGAAACGACAGTCCAACATTACTTTAACACATGAAGGTCGGTCAATGCGGAACATTTCAAAAACGTTGAAGTTTCTTCAAGTGCAGTCGCAAAAACCATCAAGCACTATGATGAAACTGGCCCTCATGAGGGCTKCCACRGGAAAGGAAGACCCAGAGTYACCACTGCAGCAGAGGATAAGTTCATTAGAGTTACCAGMCTCAGAAATTGCAGACCAAATAAATTCTTCACAGAGTTCAAGTAACAGATACATCTCAACATCAACTGTTCAGAGGAGACTGTGTGAATCAGGCCTTCATGGCCGAATTGCTGCAAAGAAACCACTACTAAAAGACACCAATAAGAAGAAGCAACACGAGCAATGGACATTAGACCGGTGTAAATCTGTCCTTTGGTCTGTTGATTCCATATGTGGTATTTCATAGTTTTGTCTTCACTATTATTCTACAATGTCAAAAAATTATGAAGAATCCTTGAATGAGTAGATGTGTTCAAACTTTGACTAGTACTGTATATTAGAACAGTATACATGATCCCAATTTTTGCGTSAAGATGCTGTCAATTTGAAAAACCAGGAAGTAAATTGTGCTGATTTATTGGCATATTGAACCATGTCGCAYGCCTTTGTTTTAGCACTATCCATTAAGGTTTTAAACTATGACGTCATATCTGAATTCTGCCATCTTTATGCATGTTCACCATTAAAGCCCTCATTAATACAGGAACAGAGGTTGTGTGTCTTAACACCTTCACTCATGTTTATGTCATCTTTACTTGTTTATTTAATGTCTTTTAGTTCTGACTAAGAACCTTAGCAGCGAGGTTAGTAGAGCTTTAACATAGTCACCATTATTTTAAAGTGTGATTATTTATGCAGAACAACCTGGTTTTACCTGTAAGATTCTGCCCATGTTAGTCCTCCATCCTGTTTTTCTCCCTTGAAGTTGGGAAGCACCTGACCACTAAGGAGGAGGTAAAAGGGATCCACTGGAGCTCGTGGACGAGTGTGATTGGTCCAGAGGTGAGTGGGATCTGGCCCAAGTACACCAACATCAGTGACATAAACTCTGTGGACGCCAACTACTGCAGCGCTGTGCTGGTTGCTGGAGATGACTTTGGCCTGGTCAAACTGTTCCGCTTCCCCTGCCTAAAGAAAGGTCAGTAAATGTTTTTGCAAATATACMATTTTGAGAAAAGGAATTATGTTGAACACTCCCCTTCTCTCATTTCATTTTGACTAGTTTTTCTTTGCCTGATGTTGTGCACAGGGGCAAAATTCAAAAAGTACATTGGCCACTCGGCCCACGTGACCAACGTGCACTGGTCTCACGACCTGCAGTGGGTGTTGACCACCGGCGGGTCCGACCATTCTGTGTTCCAGTGGAAGTTCCTGCCTGAGGGCATCATGAATGGAGGACTGGAGACCAGTATACCACAAGGTACAGTATACTGAGAGTATAAAACATTAAAAACACCTTCCTAATATTGAGTTGCACCCCATCCCTTTTGCCCTCAGAACAGCCTCAATTCGTTGGGCATGGATTGTTTTATAAACTCAGTGTAAACCCAGAGGAACGTGGGGGTTTGAAATGTTTATGAATGTACTGTATGGTTCTATTGAGAGGCCCCATATGGTCATGTAGAGCTGGTGCTGAAGTATTCTTGGGTAGATTTGTGTCTGAGCTATATGATGTATTGTACCTCACAACAGTGGTTAGGGGAGTGACTACTGTACACAATATTCATGATCTTGTCAAAAGCCAATGTAATGAGTGATTGTTCCACCAGTGAAAATCTGTTTCCTTGCTGTCTCCTGGTATCGGCTCCCTCTAGATGGCCATGCAGACTCCAACAGTGAGGAGTCTGACTCTGATGTGTCTGATGTCCCGGAGCTGGACTCTGATATCGAGCAAGAGACCCAGATCAACTACGACCGACAGGTGGGTGTGTGGAGCTCACAGACACTGGAGGGAGTGCTATATGGGTCAGACAGAGAGTGGGTGATATCAGGTTTAGAGATGATACACCACGTGAGGGACACTGACAAAGTTCTATAACAGATGCCTTACGTTGATGCTGCATTTGAGGTAGAGAGAGAATGAGTGTCAGTACAGGTGTCAGATCCTAATTCGACCAATTTGCTCATCGTAGCAAAATAATCCTGATTATAAAAAATAAGTGATACTTTCTAACGGGGAAAATGTGTTTTGTTAGACTACAGTAGACAAGTTTAAGTTTTCAGTGTTTTTTTAAATGTAATTTACAAGGCGCATTTTTACTTTCTGCAGCGCATGAAAATTATGTGACAACAGAGTGATCAAATTAAGATAATACATATCTATTTGAGAATGACAGTTGAATAAGAGGAGAATATGCCCCCATTATAAAATGCTGTCAGAAAGAGAGCGAGACAACAACACACTACTCAAGGCCTAAACGATACCCTGTTAAAATACCCTCCAGTAAGTTGAAAGAGAGTCAATTGTTAGAACACCAACACCAGTCAGTGTTATCTGGATTAGAATAGCCTATGTTAGTCAGAATGCCTCCAGCCATGATCTAGGATCCTGAGAAGTCCTGAAAGTCAATCAAGGTTCTGAGTGGAGATATTCTGATATTGATTGATGTGAGCAGAGCGAGGCAGATGGAAGGGGAGATAAGATATTCAAATAGGCTCCTCTCAGCGGCTTTGTATGGGCTCAGCGCTAACTGAGGCTCTATTTTGTCGGAGAACGGCTGGGTTGCCATAGCATCCGTCACAAGCCTTATCTCCACTGGCAGCTGGGTCTGCATCTGTTGGCCTGACAGTGCGGGTTGGTGCCACACGGAGCGCTGCGGGTTTGTGCCACACTCAGCGCTGCCATATGTTCTCTGGAGATACCCAGCCGTCGGCGCCCACACTGCTTCATGACAGAACAATGAGTTGCCTTTTTAAAGTTTCAACAGTGGGGACAAAATATTATTTTCTCTGCTTCTCTTAAGACTTCATTTTAGTCCTCATGTAATACTTTGACATTTTTGTTTGTTTAGTAGGTTGCATTTAATATCATTATTCGGTGGGTCCTATATCAGTCAGACGGTGGAGGATAGCAGGTTGACAAATAATGCACAATATGAGGGACTGTTGTTCCAGGTGTATGTAGAGGACTGTGGACAGGACAGGAGGACAGTGTGTGATTTACAGGAGAACTATGTGTGATTGTTACAGGACACTGTGTGGTTGTTACAGGAGGACAGTGTGTGATTTACAGGAGAACTATGTGTGATTGTTACAGGACAGTGTGTGGTTGTTACAGGAGGACTGTGTGTGGTTGTTACAGGAGGACAGTTGGTGATTTACAGGAGGACGGTGTGTGGTTGTTACAGGAGGACTGTGTGTGGTTGTTACAGGAGGAATATGTGTGGTTGTTACAGGAGGAATGTGTGTGGTTGTTACAGGAGGACTATGTCTGATTTAAAGGAGGACTGTGTCTGATTTATAGGAGGACTGTGTCTGATTGTTCCAGGAGGACTGTGTGTGATTGTTACAGGAGGAATGTGTGTGATTTACAGAAGGATTGTGAGTGATTTACAGGAGGATGGTGTTTGATTTACAGGAGGACTGTGTGATTTACAGGAGGACTGTGTGTGGTTGTTACAGGAGGATTGTGTGTGGTTGTTACAGGAGGATTGTGTGTGATTTACAGGAGGACTGTGTGTGATTTACAGGAGGACTGTGTGTGATTTACAGGAGGACTGTGTGTGATTTACAGGAGGACCGTGTGTGAAGAGGACTGTGTGTGATTGTTACAGGAGGACTGTGTGTGATTGTTACAGGAGGACTGTGTGATTGTTACAGGAGGACTGTGTGATTGTTACAGGAGGACTGTGTGATTGTTACAGGAGGACTGTATGTGATTTACAAGAGAACGTAGTGTGATTTACAGGAGAACATAGTGTGATTTACAGGAGAACATAGTGTGATTTACAGGAGAACTGAGTGTGATTGTTACAGGAGGACTGTGTGTGTGATTTACAGGAGGACTGTCTGTGGTTGTTCCAGGAGGACTGTGTGTGGTTGTTCCAGGTGTATAAGGAGGACTGTGTGTGGTTGTTCCAGGTGTATAAGGAGGACCTTCCCCAGCTGAGGCTGCAGAGCAGAGAGAAAAAGCAGCAGGTCGGCTCCCTGAAGCGCCAGAGAGGCCCAGACGAAGCCCTTCGTCTAAAGTTTGTCCACGGGTAATGGGTTCTTACTGTATGACAGGTGTTATTGTTCTCATGATCCTCAGAAACATAGTCATACGTGGGTTTTAGGTATCATCTTCTCAAAGTCAAATTGATTGAGATGACAAGGACAGATTTATTGTATTGAGATGAAATTGGGTATTTCCATCATGAAAAAACAGTCTCTTACTCTGAAATGTGCCTGTGTGTCAGCTGTTTGAATATGCAAATCCCTTTTCAAAGCTGTAGTTTTAAATATTTGTTTTGTGTGAAGCAGTTTAAGTTACTGATTCAGCACTAGCAATCCTTTAAGACTTCGCTATAGCAGCTCTAATACTCCCTTTTTGTAAAATGTAAAGACCTCACAGTGGGGGAGGGAGAAGTCTTTCAGCGTTTGAGCGATTAAATAAATGCCACACATGACACATTTGATTAAAATTCCCCACACACCACAGGGTTCATCAGACACTCTTAAATAGGCCATGTGGGGAGAGACGGCATATGAACTGTGATTTCAGCTCTTATCTGATTGTCACTTTCTCTAGTCAGCTTTCCCTAGGTGGATTTAACTCTGCCTAATTTAGTATAATTGTGATTGTTCATTGTGTGCAGTCCTGTGATCTTTTTTTTACTCAAGCTCTCTCTCTTTCTCTCTTTCTCTCTTTCTCTCTCTCTCTAGCCTGGTGTAGAAAAGGTTATTTCTGCAGTCGTAGCCACGGTACCTACACACACACACACACACACACACCACACACACACACACACACACACACACACACACACACACACACACACAACACACCACACACACACACACACACACACACACACACACACACACACAC
>NC_036865.1:21991930-21996500 GCF_002910315.2 Salvelinus sp. IW2-2015 | reverse complement strand
TATGCCGGTTTGCACTTTTTGACACATATACCATAGTTCCAATGTGCCAGGTTAGTATATTCAAGGTGCAGATAAAGTATTTGAAGAAAACTCAAACGATTGAACCCGGCTTAGGCTGGACTACTTTTATAAAACTTGTTGTTGTAATAACTCTAAATGTCTAAATGCACTGAACACACTAATAGCAGCTTTCAGCTGTGTTGTAAAAGCTTTAGTACCTTGCAGTGGCCAGCTTCTCGCCCCTCCTCCAGTCCCACAATATGATAGAGTGGTGATCATCATGCCCACTGAGACCAGGCTCTTCCCATCCGCTGCACATAGAGGAACAACAAGCTACTCTTAGTTTGAAATCATAACGGACTAGGACAGAACCCAACACATTTACTAAATAATACTTTTTTGGCCCAGGAAATACAATATCATACGGAGAAGTCAAGAGCACACACTCCTCTCTGGTGAAAACCCTTGAGCAGGGAGAAGCACTCAGGGTTTGGATGTCCCACACATGGATGGCTGGATCCCTGCCAACCTGGACACATTCATAAAGAGAGTGATTAAGATCCGTGTTTAAGAGAGAGAGTGACTGAGTGAGAGTGACTGAGTGAGAGTGAGAGAGTGGAGTCAGAGAGAAGAGAGAGTGAGAGACAGAGAGAGAGGGAGAGTGAGAGAGTGTATGATTGTTTTTGTTGATATACAGTGGGGAGAACAAGTATTTGTACACTGCCGATTTTGCAGGTTTTCCTACTTACAAAGCATGTAGAGGTCTGTCATTTTTATCATAGGTACACTTCAACTGTGGAGAACGAATCTAAAACAAAAATCCAGAAAATCACATTGTATGATTTTAAGTAATTAATTTGCATTTTATTGCATGACATAAGTATTTGATCACCTACCAACCAGTAAGAATTCCGGCTCTCACAGACCTGTTAGTTTTTCTAAAAAGCCCTCCTGTTCTCCACTCATTACCTGTATTAACTGCACCTGTTTGAACTCGTTACCTGTATAAAAAGCACCTGTCCACACACTCAATCAAAACAGACTCCAACCTCTCCACAATGGCCCAAGACCAGAGAGCTGTGTAAGGACATCAGGGATAAATTGTAGAACCTGTACAAGGCTGGGATGGGCTACAGGACAATAGGCAAGCAGCTTGGTGAGAAGGCAACAACTGTTGCCACAATTATTAGAAAATGGAAGAAGTTCAAGATGACGGTCAATCACCCTCGGTCTGGGCTCCATGCAAGATCTCACCTCGTGGGGCATCAATGATCATGAGGAATGTGAGGGATCAGCCCAGAACTACACGGCAGGACCTGGTCAATGACCTGAAGAGAGCTGGGACCACAGTCTCAAAGAAAACCATTAGTAAACACACTACGCCGTCATGGATTAAAATCCTGCAGCGCACGCAAGGTCCCCTGCTCAAGCCAGCGCATGTCCAGGCCCGTCTGAAGTTTGCCAATGACCATCTGGATGATCCAGAGGAGGAATGGGAGAAGGTCATGTGGTCTGATGAGACAAAAATAGAGCTTTTTGGTCTAAACTCCACTCGCCCGTGTTTGGAGGAAGAAGAAGGATGAGTACAACCCCAAGAACACCATCCCAACGTGAAGCATGGAGGTGAAAACATCATTCTTTGGGGATGCTTTTCTGCAAAGGGGACAGGACAACTGCACCGTATTGAGGAGAGGATGGATGGGGCCATGTATCGCGAGATCTTGACCAAACAACCTCCTTCCCCTCAGTAGAAGCATTGAAGATGTCGTGGCTTGGTCTTCCAGCATGACAACGACCCGAAACACACAGCCAGGGCAACTAAGGAGTGGCTCCGTAAGAAGCATCTCAAGGTCCTGGAGTGGCCTAGCCAGTTCCCAGACCTGAACCCAATAGAAAATCTTTGGAGGGAGCCGAAAGTCCGTATTGCCCAGCGACAGCCCCGAAACCTGAAGGATCTGGAGAAGGTCTGTATGGAGGAGTGGGCCAAAATCCCTGCTGCAGTGTGGCAAACCTGGTCAAGAACTACAGGAAACGTATGATCTCTGTAATTGCAAACTAAGGTTTCTGTACCAAATATTAAGTTCTGCTTTTCTGATGTATCAAATACTTATGTCATGCAATAAAATGCCAATTAATTACTTAAAAATCATACAATGTGATTTTCTGGATTTTTGTTTTAGATTCCTTCTCTCACAGTTGAAGTGTACCTATGATAAAAATTACAGACCTCTACATGCTTGTAAGTAGGAAAAACCTGCAAAATCGTCAGTGTATCAAATACTTGTTCTCCCCACGCACGATAATTATTGCTCAGACATGCTGTTATGGGCCGTCCTCCCCGCAACGGAGCAAATGGAATGGCATCAACACCTGGAAACCATGTATTGGATGTATTTGACACCACCCATTCTGCTCCATTCATTACCACGAGCCTTTTCTCCCCAATTAAGGTGCCACAACGTCCTGTGCTTCATATACATTGCTTTGGCAACAGTGGCAACCACCCATTCCTGACAATAAAGCAGAGTGCGAGAGAGAGAGAGAGAGAGAGAGAGAAAGCGAGAGATAGAAAGAGAGAGAGAACCTGTCCAGTGGCTGCATAGTCTTTGAGTGGGTGTACAGTCAGACTGAGAATGTCATCATCGTGGCCCAGGTAAAAGCGCTGACTGTGTTGCTCTCTGTTGTAGACCACGCCCACCGCTGCCACATGGTACACGACCTCCCCAGCCTGGGTGTAGAAAAGGTTATTTCTGCAGTCGTAGCCACGGTACCTACACACACACACACACACACACACACACACACACACACACACACACACACAACACACACACACACACACACACACACACACACACCACAACACACACACACACACACACACCACCACACCACACCACACACCCACACACACACACACACCACACACACACACCACGGGGAGGTCGTGTACCATGTGGCAGCGGTGGGCGTGGTCTACAACAGAGAGCAACACAGTCAGAGGTTTTACCTGGGCCACGATGATGACATTCTCAGTCTGACTGTACACCCACTCAAAGACTATGCAGCCACTGGACAGGTTCTCTCTCTCTTTCTATCTCTCGCTTTCTCTCTCTCTCTCTCTCTCTCTCGCACTCTGCTTTATTGTCAGGAATGGGTGGTTGCCACTGTTGCCAAAGCAATGTATATGAAGCACAGGACGTTGGTGGCACCTTAATTGGGGAGAACAGGCTCGTGGTAATGAATGGAGCAGAATGGGTGGTGTCAAATACATCCAATACATGGTTTCCAGGTGTTTGATGCCATTCCATTTGCTCCGTTGCAGGGGAGGACGGCCCATAACAGCATGTCTGAGCAATAATATATATCAACAAAAACAATCATACACTCTCTCACTCTCCCTCTCTCTCTGTCTCTCACTCTCTCTCTCTCTCTGACTCACTCTCTCACTCTCACTCAGTCACTCTCACTCAGTCACTCTCTCTCTTACACACGGATCTTAATCACCTCTTTATGAATGTGTCCAGGTTGGCAGGGATCCAGCCATCCATGTGTGGGACATCCAAACCCTGAAGTGCTTCTCCCTGCTCAAGGGCTTTCACCAGAGAGGAGTGTGTGCTCTTGACTTCTCCGGTATGGCTATTGTATTTTCCTGGGCCAAAAAAGTATTATTTAGTAAATGTGTTGGGGTTCTGTCCCTAGTCCGTTATGATTTCAAACTAAGAGTAGCTTGTTGTTCCTCTATGTGCAGCGGATGGGAAGAGCCTGGTCTCAGTGGGCATTGATGATCACCACTCTATCATATTGTGGGACTGGAGGAAGGGCGAGAAGCTGGCCACTGCAAGGTACTAAAAGCTTTTACACACCAGCTGAAAGCTGCTATTAGTGTGATCAGTGCATTTAGACATTTAGAGTTATTACACAAACAAGGTTTTATAAAGTAGTCCAGCTAAGCCGGGTTCAAATCGTTTGAGTTTTCTTTCAAATACTTTATCTGCACTTGAATATACTAACCTGGCACATTGGAACCTATGGTATAGTGTCAAAAGTGCAAACCCCGCCATACTCCAGGAAGGCTCAATCAAGTGCTCAAAGTATTGGAAATATATCAAATACTACTTGGACTCAGGTCTGTTGCCTTAATGTTAACACATTTGTAGGGACAGCCAGGAGTTTTCTTCTGACTGCATGAACTGACCATGAAACACATAAGGCTCTATGTATTTGAGAGGACAGCATGTGAAGTGGATATTCTATCTCTGTTCTTCCCAGGGGACACAAAGACAAGCTGTTTGTGGTGAAGTGTAATCCTAGCCTCATGGACAAGCTGGTCACAGTGGGAATCAAACACATCAAGTTCTGGCAGCATACAGGTCTGTCCTACTGTTCTGCCCGACTGTCTCTTTCAGTCTCTGTCATACTATCAGTCTCTGTTATACTATCAGTTTATATCATACTATCAGTCTCTGTCATACTATCAGTCTCTCTAATACTATCAGTCTATATCTTTTTATCAGTCTCTCTAATACTATCAGTCTATATCTTTTTATCAGTCTCTCTAATACTATCA
>NC_036865.1:21987383-21991905 GCF_002910315.2 Salvelinus sp. IW2-2015 | reverse complement strand
AGAATTGGTGTGGTAGACGAGTAAATATATGTGTGGCGCTTACTCCTGCTGCTAAATTGATGCTGTGTTTGCCCCAAACACAACCTTCACATTCACCGAGATGTGCCTAAGCACCATCAACGTCTCTCCAAGAGCTCCTCTCAGAGCACTACAATTGATAACTCCTCAACTAGCCGGCCCATTATTAGTTAAACACTCAGTAACTACAGCCAGCAGCACAATACTACGTCGAATTATTCTAGTGGGAAGCATTTATTACATTCAGATGATGTGTCTGAGTCCGGATGGTGGCACAAGTCTAAATTTGTTAGCTGAGGACTACTGGATTGGTGTTGTGTTTTGATGGGGACAGGTGAAGTGGGGAAGAAAGACGCTATTGTTGATGACCAGTCGTGGGGGGCGACTGGTGGGCATTACGTCACAATAATTACAGAGCCGTTCACCAGATGGAGGATTTGATTATTGAAGCTATTAGTTTGAGTATTTCATTAAGAGATTGATAAGGTTAGTGGGGAAGAACTAGTTGACCAACAATCTGTTGTTATCAGACAGGGTGAGACGCGCAGTAGAGTTCCGGGAGTTGTCCGAGCCATTGGTAGAGGCGTCCCTGGAGGCGAGAACAACACTTGTGGTCCGGATAGGTGGCGGATGTTGATGGTCTCTTGGGTCAGAGCTAGTACAGTGGCTTGGCAAGAAGATACGCACAGGACGTTTTATGATCGATCAACCCGTGCGCTGCGGGCTCCTAGAAGCACTTTCACATGAGCTGGTACTCTGTATGCGCTTAGAGTATTTGATCTAATCACAACTTAGATATCTATTTGGGACTCCTCTAAGTGTTTTTCACGCTTACTGTTCACTAGGTAGTATCCGGCCAATAAAAGACTAGACCTTTGTGTGGGAACATAATGGCACCCCAGTTCACCCTGTAGAGCCAGCACTCCACTCTTAGGAACACTGCCACGAATAAGAGAGACAACTGTTGATTTCGCACAAAACGTGGCCACTCCACGCACTAGACATGGAAGAGTAGTTGGTGCTTGCGCCCGACACCTGGGTTATTTCAAAAATGGACGGGTGGGATCATTTTCTAAAAGAAGGGAATCAACAGTGTGGAAAACTATAGTATAGAAATCTCTTGAATATGAAGACATGGTGACATATGAGAGGAGAGGACGCTAGAAAGAGAGAGACTAATAGGTACACAGAGAGACTGGGATAGTAGATAGAGACTGACGAGTAGATTAGAGAATGGACAGTAGATAGAGACTGATAGGACGGTAGAGACTGATAGGACGATAGAGACTGGGATAGTACCGGACTAGGAGAACTGGATAGTACGATAGAGACATGTATGAAGAGAGACTGATCTTTCTTTCGGTTATGTGTGTTGTATGAGAGAGAGACTGATAGTAGAGGAGAGACTGATAGTAAAGAGAGACTGATGTATGCAGAGAGGACGTGGGGATAGTATGAGAATGATAGTATGTTAGAGGAGAAGCTGATCGTATGAGAGCTGATAGTATGAGAGGACTGATAGCTATGAGACTGATAGTAGTGAGAGAGACTGATCGTTGAGAGGACTGGATAGTAATGAGAGACTGATAGTATGAGAGAGGACTGATAGTCACAAGAGAGACTGATCATATGAGAGAGACTGATAGTATGAGACTGGATAGTTGAGAGAGCACTGATCGTTAATGAGAGAGACTGATGGTATGAGAGGAGAGCTGATAGTATGGGAGAGAGACTGATAGGTATGAGACTGGGATAGTATGAGAGAGGACTGGATGTAATGAGAGAGACTGATCGTAATGAGAGAGACTGGATCGTATGAGGAGCTGGGATAGTACGAGAGAGACATAGTAATGAGAGAGACTGATCGTGATGAAGAGAGACTGGATAGTCATGAGAGACTGATGTAACGTAGAGACTGGATAGTACGAGGTAGGAAACTGATCGGGGAGACTGGATCATATAGGAGAGAGATTGCTCATATAAGAGAGGATTGATGTATGAGAGGACTGGGATAGTATTGAGAGAGACTGATGTATTGAAGGGAGACTGATCATATGAGAGAGATTGGCTAGTATCGACAGAGACTAGTAGTCTGAGATAGACTGATAGTATGAGAGAGACTGGATCATAATGAGAGAGATTGATCATATGAAGAGAGATTGATAAGTCTGGAGAGAGTATTGGAATGTATGAGGAGAGACTGATCAAATTGAAAGAGAGATGATAGTATGAGAGAGACTGATAGTATGATAGAGACTGATAGTCACGATGAGAGACGGGATAGGGTATGATAGAGACTGCGCGGAATGGAGAGAGACTGGGGATAGTATAGAGAAGAGCTGGTAGTATGAGAGAGCTGGGATAGGGTATGAGAGAGACTGGATAGTATGGAGGAGGACTGGGGATAGTTGATAGGAGACTGATGATGAGAGAGACTGATAGTATGGAGAGTGATAGTATTGAGAGAGCTGTAGTATGAATAGAGACTGATAGTTATGAGAGAGGACTGATAGTATGAGAGAGACGGGGATAGTATGAGATGATAGTAGAGTGGAGAGACAGAACTGGGGATCGGGGGTATGAGAAAGAGATGATAGTAATGAGAGACTGATAGTTGAGAGAGACCTGGATAGGGTACAAGAGAGACTGATAATATGAAGAGAGACGTAGTATGAGACTGAATAGTATGAGAGAGCTGATCGTATGAGTAGAGACTGATCGTATGAGAGAGACTGATAGTAATGAGAGAGACTTGATAGTATGAGACTGATAGTAATGAGAAGAGACTTGATAGTACGATGAGAACTGATAGTATGATCGAGACTGGGTGATAGAATGATAGAGACTGGATCGAATGTTAGAGACTGACGGTGATGAGCAGAGACCTGACGAGTAGTGAGAGAGACGCATGATAGTGACGATAGAGACTGATAGTAATTAGGCAAACGTTTCAGGAGGATGGATGATGTGTTGAGCAGCGTAGAAGAGACTGATAGTACTGATAGAGATGATTTAATGAGCAGAGGGATTGAATGATAGAGACTGCGCTGTATGATAGAGCCTGATCGTGATGAGAGAGACTGATCGGTTATATGAGAGAGGACTGGATGAGTATGAGGAGACTGCATTTAGTAAGTGAGGGACAGGGGACTACTAGTAATGATAGAGAAACTGATTGTTTGATAGATACAGTTGTTGGATAAGGAGACTGATCGTATGAGAGATTGTTAGTATGACCGAGACTGATGTATTGGAAAAAAAAGAGACTGATAGTATTGAGAGAGCCTGATAGTAATGAGAGCTTGATAAAAAGATATGACCTATATCTTTTTATCAGTCTCTCTAATACTATCAGTCTATATCTTTTTATCAGTCTCTCTAATACTATCAGTCTATATCTTTTTATCAGTCTCTCATACTATCAGTCTCTCTCATACTATCAGTCTCTTTCATACTATCAGTCTCGGTCATACTAACAATCTCTCATACGATCAGTCTCTATCATACAATGTATCTATCAAACAATCAGTCTCTATCATACTATCAGTCTCTCTCATACTATCAGTCTCTCTCATACTATCAGTCTCTCTCATACGATCAGTCTCTCTCATACGATCAGTCTCTATCATACGATCAGTCTCTATCATTCAATCAGTCTCTATCATTAAATCAGTCTCTATCATACTATCAGTCTCTAGCGTACTATCAGTCTCTGTCATACTATCAGTCTCTATCGTACTATCAGTCTCTCTCATACTGTCAGTCTCTCTCATACGGTCAGTCTCTCTCATACGGTCAGTCTCTAACATTCGATCAGTCTCTATCATTCGGTCAGTCTCTATCATACTATCAGTCTCTATCGTACTATCAGTCTCTCTCATACTATCAGTCTCATACTATCAGTCTCTCTCATACTATCAGTCTCTCTCATACTCTCATATGATCAGGTCGCTCTCATACTATCAGCTCTCTCATACTATCAGTCTCTCATATACTATCAATCTCTCTCATATGATCAGTCTCTCTCATACTATCAGTCTCTCTCATACTATCAGTCTCTCTCATACATCATCTCTCTTATATCATCTCATATGATCAGTCTCTCTCATACGATCAGTCTATCGTACTATCAGTCCTATGTACTATCAGTCTCTCTATACTATCAGTCTCTCTCATACGATCAGTCTCTCTCATACTATGTCTCTCTCGTACTATCAGTCTCTCTCATACGATCAGTCTCTCTCATACATCAGTCTCTCTCATACTATCAGTCTCTCTCATACTATCAGTCTCTACTATCAGTCTCTCTCATACTATCAGTCTCTCTCATACATCAGTCTCTCTCATACGATCAGTCTCTCTCATACTATCAGGTCTCATACTATCAGTCTCTCTCATATGATCAGTCTCTCTTGTACTATCAGTCTCTCTCCTACTATCAGTCCTCTCATTACTATCAGTCTCTCTCATACGATCAGTCTCTCGCTCTATTACTATCAGTCTA
>NC_036865.1:21964099-21987009 GCF_002910315.2 Salvelinus sp. IW2-2015 | reverse complement strand
TACTATCAGTCTCTCTCATACTATCAGTCTCTCTCATACGATCAGTCTCTCTCATACTATGTCTCTATCGTACTATCAGTCTCTATTGTACTATCAGTCTCTATCGTCCTATCAGTCTCTATCGTCCTATCAGTCTCTATCGTACTGTCAGTCTCTATCGTACTGTCAGTCTCTATCGTACTATCAGTCTCTCTTGTACTATTAGTCTCTCTCTTTCTAGCTCCTCTCCTCTCATGTCCCTGTTTTTCTTTCAAGTATATCCTTCTAGGTGTTTTCACACTGTGATTCTGTCTTTAGGAAAGTGATCCACCCTGTCATTTTTTGAATGAACATCGGAACAACTCTGTCTTGTCAGGCATGGTATGTTTGTGGAAATCAATTGATGTATGCGTGAGTTTCTAATGGTGTGCTGTCTCTACAGGTGGAGGCCTTATGTTCCAGCGAGGCGTCTTTGGGAACCTGGGGAAGCTAGAGACAATGATGTCAGTGTGTTATGGTCGGACAGACGAGCTGGTATTCTCTGGAGCCGCCACGGGGGACATATACGTCTGGAAGGAGCCCGTGCTGCTGAAGACCATCAAGGCCCACGACGGACCTGTGTTCGCCATGTACTCCCTGGACAAGGTACTCTACTGGGTGTCAGCCCTGTCTGATAACAACAGATTGTTGGTCAACTAGTTTTCACTAACCTTATAATCTCATAATAATCATAATCTTATAATAAGATCCTCATCTGGAACGGCTCTGTATTGTACTATGGTTTCCCCACACCCACACTTGGTGTAAATATTTCATTGTCTTTCTTCCCATTGACTCATAAACGCCCTATGACTGCTCTATGAGGACTTCACCATATGAAATTGATGTTATGTTGTCCACTAGAATAATTTCAGAGTGATATTGTTGCTGCTGGCTGTAGTTATGGATGTGTTTAACTATAATTGGCCTGTAGTTGAGGAAGTTATCAATATTGTAGTGCTCTGATGAGGAGCTTTGGAGAGACGTGATGTGTTGAGGCATGGTGGTTATTGTGTTTGGGGGCAAACACAGCATCATTAGGCAGCATGATTAAGCCACACATRGATTTCTCGTTTTCCCAATTGGCCATTTGCAGCCTGTCATTTGACTGTGTGCAAATACTATGTAGTCTTAATGACCAATGGAAACCTTGGTGTGTATTGCATCATGCATCTCCCTCCTGATGCTGAGATTGGATTAATTAAATGGATTGTCTCCCATGAACTTCTGTTCTGTGGAAAATCATTATATCGCTATTTACTGTTACTGATGAAGACTGGCGTGATTATAAGCAGTCAATCCTATCTCTTGTCTTCAGTCCACGATAGTGTTTTTAATTAAACATCGTATAGTGTTTTCTCCCTCGAGAGAGTTTTCTCCCTCTCGTACAAATAGATTGTCTATTTATTCGCAATCTCTTCAAGTAGAGATGCCTTAGATCAAAACAAAATATTATAGTCCCATTAGATGTAACATTTATGTGATGCTGTTTCCAAAACCTTTCATCAGAGAAGCAGTCTTAAGGAGGATGTGGGAGGGCGTTCCTGGGGGAGACCGCCACTGAATTCCTGATGTGTTGTTGTTGCTGCTGCTTCAGATCTTTGACAGGCCCTGTCTGGTAGTAGAAGTCATTGCAATTCCCAACTGCTTCTGTGTGTTGTGAAAAATGTCAGAGACAGACAATGTTTTTTATTTGTCTTCCCTCCATCCATACCTTCCTCCTGCACTTCCTCATCCAACACTTCCTTCTCAGTTTCAAGACAAACTGACCCCCTACCATCCTTCAGCGGTTCAGACCGACCTCTTGACAAGCTGTCAGGCGGAACATTAGCGTCGGTCAGAGCCCCTGTCTCATCCGGCCCTCATCACTGTTAGTTTTCCTCAGTGGGGTTGTCAGTGGTGGAGTACCTTGGGTGACGTCCCTCTGCTGTTGTTCCCTCCAGGGCTTTGTGACAGGTGGGAAGGACGGAGTAGTGGAGCTKTGGGACGACATGTTTGAGAGGTGCCTGAAGACATACGCTATCAAGAGAGCAGCCCTCTCCCCGGGATCTAAAGGTAGGAAACCACATGTTTGACTCCTTTTTATTTATTCCATTCCAGCCATTACTATGAGCCTGTCCTCCTATATCTCCTCCTCCCACCAACCTCTATAACACTCCCTACAGTAACTGACAGTCAACCAAAGTCTTTGACAGATACAGAAACACTATCTGAGAAGTACTGAAATTCTCTCTTAAAGGCAAGCTCTGACCCTGTAAAACACATACATGTATCAGGAAGCGTAATGTGTTTGAAATTTGACCATAAACGGTCAATAGATACTCTAGCCATCATTGAGCACTGTATCCTCCTCTAGTTAGTGCTGCCATCTCTTGGCCTCATGTGAAAATGCAAAAGAATGTAACTTCTATCTGCTGCTATCGATCTGAGAGGATTTCACTGCTACGGCTGTACTTAGTCTTTACAGTGCTATTTGCGTGTGTGTCCCAGGTCTACTCTTGGAGGACAACCCCTCCATTCGTGCTATAACTCTGGGACACGGACACATCCTGGTGGGAACCAAGAATGGAGAAATACTTGAAATCGACAAGAGTGGACCCATGACCTGCTAGTCCAGGTGTGTGTGTGTGTGTGTGTGTGTGTGTGTGGTGTTGTGTGTGTGTGTGTGTGTGTGTGTGTGTGTGTGTGTGTGTTTGGGTTGTGTGTGGGTGTGTTGTGGTGTGTGTTGTTGTGGTGTTGTGTTGTGTGTGTGTGGTGTGTGTGTGGTGTGTTGTGTTGTGAGAACAGCTGAAACACTAGAGTGGGGTGTTTTTCCATTTCAGCTTATTTTTCCCAATTTGGGTTGGAGGACACATTTTACAGCAGCATCCTGCAGTGAAACAGCAGCCTTCAGGTGTTACCTTTTCTCCACTGACTGTTTCTTGATCTGTTGGCTAGTTACTCAGGCTATTTGATGTGTTGGCTAGTTACTCAGCTACTTGATGTGTTGGCTTGTTACTCAGGCTGCTTGATGTGGAGGCGTGTTAATCAGGATACTTGATGTGTTGGCTTGTTACTCAGGCTACTTGATGTGCTGGCTTGTACGCAGGCTACTTGATGTGTTGGCTTGTTACTCAGGCTACTTGATGTGTTGGCTTGTTACTCAGGATACTTGATTTGTGGCTTGTTACTCAGGCTACTTGATGTGTTGGCTTGTTTACTCGGGATGCTTGATGTGTTGGCTTGTTACTCGGGCTACTTGATGTGTTGGCTTGTTACTCAGGCTACTTGATGTGTTGGCTGTTACTCAGGCTTCTTGATGTGTTGGCTTATTACTCGGGATACTTGATGTGTTGGCTTGGTTATCAGCTACTTGATGTGTTTGGCTTGTTACTCAGGGCTATTGATGTGTTTGGCTTATTCTCAGGCTCTTGATGGTGTTGGCTTGTTTATCGGGACTTCTTGATTGTGTTGGCTTAGTTACTCAGGATTTTGATGTGTTGGCTTATTACTCAGGATACTTTGATTGTTTGGCTTGTTACTCAGGATTCTTGATGTGTTGGCTTGTTACTGTCAGGTCTCTTATGTGTTTGGCTTTGTTACTCCAGGAATATTTGATTGTTGCTTGTTTACTCAGGTACTTGATGTGTTGGCTGTTGTTTACTCGCGGATGCTTGATTCGGTTTTTTCGTGTTGTGTGTTTGTTAGTGTGGCTTGTTACTCGCGCTAAACTTGATGTGTTGGCTTGTACTCAGGCTACTTGATGTGTTGCTTGTTACTCGGCTTCTTGATGTGTTGCTTATTACTCGGGGATACTTGATGTGTTGGCTGTTACTTCAGGCTACTTGATGTGTTGGCTTGTTACTCAGGCTTACTTGATGTGTTGGCTTATTACTCGCTACTTTGATTGTTTGGCTTGGTTACTCGGGATTCGTGATGTTGTGGCTAGTGTTTACTCAGGATACTTGATGTGTGGCTTGTGACTCAGGCTGCTGATGTTGTTGGCTTGTTATCAGGCTTCTTGATGTGTTGCTTGTTACTCCAGCTTCTTGATGTGTGGTTGTTATCAGGCTTCTTATGTGTTTGGCTTATTACTCAGGATACTTGATGTGTTTGGTTGGGTACTCAGGCATTCTATGATGTGTTGGCTTATTACTCGGGATACTTGATGTGTTGGTTGTTACTCAGATTCTTGATGTGTTGGCTTGTTAAAACTCAGCGGATACTTGATTTGTTGCTTGCCTTACTCAGGATCTTATGTGTTGGGCTTGTACTCAGGCTTTCTTGACTGTGTTGGCTTGTTACTCAGGATACTTGATGTGTTGGGCTTTAGTTACTCAGGGCAGCTTGATGTGTTGGCCTTGGTACTCAGGCTTCTTGATGTGTTGGCTTGTTACTCAGGCTTTTGACTGTGCTGGCCTCGTTACTCAGGCTACTTGATGTGTTCGGCTTGTTACTCAGGCTTCTTGATGTTGTGTTTGGCTATTACTCAGGGTACTTGATGTGTTGGCTTGTGTACTCAGGGATACTTGATGTGTTGGCTTATTACTCAGGATTACTTGATGTGTTGGCTTGTTATCAGGATACTTGATGTGTTGGCTTGTTACTCAGGCTTCTTGATGGTTGGCTTGTGTACTCAGAGGCTACTTGATGTGCTGGCTTGCTTACTCAGGCTTCTGTGATGTGTTGGCTTGTTACTCAGGCATACTGATTGTGTTGGCTATTACTCAGGCTACTTGAGTGTGTTGGCTTGTTACTCAGGCTACTTGATTGTTGGCTTATTACTCAGAATACTTGATTGTGTTGGCTTGTTACTCAGGATTCTTGATGTGTTGCGCTTGTTACTCAGGCTTCTTGATGTGGTTGGCTTGTTACTCAGGATTCTTGATGTGTTGGCTTGTACGATCAGGCTTCTTGATGTGTTGGCTTGTTACTCAGGATACTTGAATGTGTTGGCTTGTTACTCAGGATCTTGATGTGTTGCTTTTACTCAGGCTTCTTGATGTGTTGGCTGTGTTACTCAGGATTCTTGATGTGTTGGCTTGTTACTCAGGCTGGCTTGATGTGTTGCTTGTTACTCAGGATAACTTGATGTGTTGCTTATTACTCAGGATGTAACTTGATGTGATTGGCTTGTTACTCAGGCTTCTTGATGGGTTGGCTTGTTTACTCAGGGCTCTTGATGTTGTGTGGCTTGTTACTCAGGCTACTTGATGTGCAGGCTTGTTTACTCAGGCTACTTGATGTGCTGGCTTGTTACTCAAGGCGTCTTGATGTTGGCTTGTTACTCAGGATACTTGATGTGTTGGCGTGTTACTCAGGCTACTTGATGAGCTGGCTTGTTACTCAGGCTTCTTGATGTGTTGGCTTATTCCTCACTTCCTCTATACTCCACTCAGGGACTGCAGTCGGAAATAAATCAATGGTTATCCGAGGCAACCTTTTCAATCTGACAGTCTGCTGCATGGCTGGCTCCGAAAAGCCCGGTGTTCTCTATTGATTATCTGGAATAGTCCATAGCTTAATATCTCAACACCTTCCTTATTATTGTTTCTCTTGCCTGTGTCACAAGGCTCTGTGGTGCTGCTGCGTACATGGCAGTTACAGTAGTTGGTATTATGAGTGTGTGCGACCGTGTGTGTGTGTACGTGTGTGTGTGTGTGTGTGCGTGTCTATGCTTCCTTGCGTGCATGTGTGGTTCTGACTGTCAGTGCATCGCTGTGGTAGTTCCCTTTTATGGGTGCAGAGCAGCCCTTACAGCTCAGAGTCAGAGCCTCCACGATTCCTTTGCAGTCAGGTACGTGTGCTCTGTTGCCATGGTGAACAGACCTGATGGGGATGGGTTATGAAGGATCAGTATGGAAGTGTTGTTGAGTAAAATCGCTGCTGCTATCTGGGATGCGATGGATTGGGGCTTTTGTTTAGCCTCTCACTCAAACTCCACGTCAATATGAGCACAATGTATCGTTCTGAGAAAAAAGAGTGAATGATTTTGTGGGTGACAGGTGTGTCAAATGGATTAGGTGTAATGGTTCAGGGCATGTCAACTGTGACTGACTAACAGTTGTGTGTCCGTCTATTGCTATGGTTACAGGGTCACATGGACGGCGAGGTGTGGGGTCTTGCTGCTCACCCCCTGCTTCCCATATGTGCCACAGTGAGTGATGACAAAACCCTGCGGATATGGGAGCTCTTCACTAACCACCGCATGGTGGCAGTTCGCAAACTTAAAAAAGGTACTGCTGAATGTTGATATCTTCCTTGACTAATGAGTCATTAACTCCCATGATCATCAACAAAACATACAGATGTAGGATTGTCATTTGAGCAAGTTTGCTACAGCAGGAAAATAACTCTGCAGCAACAGGAAATGTGGATTATAATTAATGGACATTTTTTGTAGGGGTTGATACATTTTTCGTAAGGGAAAATCAAGTTTGAAATGTAAGTGAAATTTACAAACTTTAGAAGCCTTCTAAAATTCAAATACACTCCAAGTTTGCATTTCCTGGTTTGCAGTAAAATTCTCAGCAACAAAAGAGGGATCAAATTAAGATCCTACATCTGTAAGGCACTCTAGTGTATCCTTCTGTGTCTGTCAGTCTATGTCTGTATCTCCATTTTGGAAGTGTTTAACTCTGTGTGTGATGTGTGTATCAGGTGGAAGATGCTGTGCCTTCTCCCCTGATGGGAAAGCCTTAGCGGTGGGCCTCAATGATGGTAGTTTTCTGGTGGTGAACTCTGACACCCTGGAGGACCTGGTGTCCTTCCATCACAGGAAGGAGTCTATCTCTGACATCAGGTTTTCACAAGGTAACCTTTGACATAGACTCTGTACTATCAGCCGACTGGATCACTTATCATTGATATTTTTATTTCATAACACTGATAATATGCATGGGTATTTTATTAGTAAGGTTAATTTGAGTTCAACAGTTCCTAATATACACTCTTTGAAAAAAGGGTTCCAAAAGGGTTATTCGGCTGTCCTCATAGGAGAACCCTTTTTGGTTCCAGGTAGAACCCTTTTTGGTTCCAGATAGAACCCTCTGTGAAAAGGGTTCAACCTGGAACCAAAAGGCTTCTACTTGGCACCAAAAGGTTTCTCCAAAGGGTTCTCCTATGGGGACAGCCGAATAACCCTTTTAGGTTCTAGATAGCACCTTTTTTTCTAAGAGTGTATGCAGTGAGGTTTCACTGAATAGCATTATCGCCCACCTGGCTGAGGTGTTGACCACTGGTTCTATGGCTTCCTTAGACGCTGGTAAATACCTCGCTGTGGCCTCTCATGATAACTTTGTGGATATCTACAATGTGCTGTCCAGTAAGAGGGTGGGAATCTGTAAAGGAGCTTCAAGCTATATCACTCACATAGACTGGGACTCTCGTGGTGAGTTTATGGTGTAATTGCAAGAGGAGCATGAATTCTCCTTAGTAGTCTATAGATACAAGTTCTATTTTGTCCTTGGATTCTGAGAAAGTACATTTTTTACTGTAGGTAAATTGCTGCAAGTAAATTCAGGTGCCAAAGAGCAATTATTCTTCGAAGCCCCAAGAGGGAAGAGACAAACCATAAGAAATTCTGAGGTAAGAGACCCAACTGAGATTGTCATTTTTCTCAGCTAGAAATCAAAAATGTATGGGCACTCCATGAAAACAGGAAGCAGTGTTTAACACACTGTGTGTGTGTGTGTGCGCGCACATTCCTGTTTCCGCCTGTCAGATAGAGAAGATGGAGTGGGCTACCTGGACGTGTGTCCTGGGCCCCACCTGTGAGGGGATCTGGCCCACCCACAGTGACATCACAGACGTCAACGCCGCCTCGCTCACCAAAGACAAGAAGCTGCTAGCCACCGGAGACGACTTTGGCTTCCTCAAGCTCTTCAGCTATCCAACCAGGGTGCGACAGCTCAGTACACATGCACTAGTGTTAATTTACATTTTACTCCACTGAACTGAAATGGAATTAATCCCAACGCTGGTACATGTCTCAGTTGTTGACTCAAGTTGACTTTTATTGGTCACTTCTGGTTCAACTTGGTCAATGTTTCTCTGGGTTCAACTTGGTTCAATGTTGTCTCTTTGTTCAACTTGGTTCAATGTTGTCTCTTTGGTTCAACTTGGTTCAAATGTTGTCTCTTGGTTCAACTTGGTTCAATGTTGTCTTCTTGGTTCAACTTGGCGTTTCAATGTTGTCTCTTTGTTCAACTTGGGTTCAATGATGGCTCTTGTCAACTTGGTTCAATGTTGTCTCTTGGTTCAACTTGGTTCAATGTTGTCTCTTGGTTCAACTTGGTTCAATGTTGTCTCTTGGGTTTCAACTTGGTTCAATGTTGTCTCTTGGTTCAATGTTGGTCTCGTTTGTTCAATCTTGGTTCAATTTGTCTCTTGGTTCTGTGTCTCTCTTGGTTCAACTGGTTCAATGTGTTCTTTGTTCTCAACTTGGTTCAATGTTTGTCTCTTGGATGTCAACTTGGTTCAATGTTGTCTCTTGGTTCAATGTTGTTCGTTTGTTGTCAATGCTTGGTTCAATGTTGTATCTTTGTTCAACTTGGTTCAATGTTGTCTCTTGGTTCAACTTGGTTCAATGTTGTCTCTTGGTTCAACTTGGCATTGTCTGCTCCCCCCTCAGGGTCAATATGCCCGCTTCAAGAAGTACGTGGGCCACAGTGCCCATATAACCAACGTGCGATGGGCACAAGATGACGCCACGCTACTGACGCTGGGCGGAGCTGACACAGCACTGATGATTTGGAGCCTGGAGAGAACCGGAGAGGGTCACAGGGAGAACCCTGTGGACAGCGAGGAGTCAGACGATGACATTGAGGAGGACGGAGGTAAACGCCAGCCTTTAGACTACTGATCCATACAGTACAGTAGTATACAATACTACTATATACAGTAGTGCTTGTGGGCGGAAGGTAGCTTAGTGGTTAGAATGTTGGGCCAGTAACTGAAAGGTCGCCGGTTCAAACACCCAAGCCAACAAGGTGAAAAATCTGTCTGTGCCCTTGGGCAAGGCACTTAACACCATAGTACTATGTCTGACCCTGTAAAAAAGCACATTTCACTGCAACTATCCTGTGTATGTGACAATAAAACATATATATTACTTTTTTTTATATACACATTCTTACAACTCTCTCACAATCTACTCTTAGAACTCCCATACAACATTCTCAACAGACACACACATTGCTATCCTGATCAAATACTAATTTTACACACTGCTCTAATTGGCGAGTCTCTTCCTGTGGGCGTGTCTGTAGGGTATGACAGTGATGTGGCAAGGGAGAACAGCATCAACTACACCACTAAGATCTATGCTGTCAGCATCCGGGGTATGTGTGGCATCAAGCCCCACCAGCAACTGAAGGAGGTGTCAGCAGAGGAAAGGTACACCCCCACACCTCTGTCTCTGCCCACGTGTCCCTTCCTTCTCTAATGGCTGAACTGTACAGATTCTGTTTTGGGACTGGTAGTTGTCACTTAGTGATAGAGCTTAAACATTAGAGTGTCTTGGCCCCTGACCATTGTGTTGTGTGTAGATTTAAAACAATTTAAAGTCTGAGGCAGTGACAATAAAAAATGCCCAAGTTTTATCTGTTATGTTAGGCCTCAAAAGACTGTTAAAGTCTTGATCCTAATCAGGCTGCCATCAGCTTCCAACACCATTTGATTGTCTACACAGGAATGCTTATAGAGTCCTCTGGTGTCAGAAACAGGAACTGCACCTGTCTACCAGTACACATCTATATGAGTATTATTCATATCTACAGTATTTATACCTTTTGTAAAGCCTCAGAGGTGGTCATTGTAGGGTTGACATGGATATAGAGTTTGGTATTCAGTGCTTAGCTGACAGCATTTGAAGTTTAAGGGAAGACTGCGTGGGGTTTGTTTTCATGTTAGACTATTTCAAATGGAGTATGAGGCCTGATTTAGTTTGATAGACATAGACTACTCTTTACCTATCTGTACTACTTGCATTAAAAAACAAGACATTATATGCTCATAGAAAGATCTTTATCCCCAGTTCTATGTTATTTCTTTCTGCACTTTATGAGTGTACACGTGTGCTTTATGTGTCCTCTCTCTAATACGCTCTCTCTATTCACCTCTGTTGCTATGATACTGTCGATTGTCCTGGGCATGCATTGTGGATGTAGCCCATTGATATTGTATGCCGTGTGCATGTTTTATGTGTGATCCATCTATCTGCGGATTGTTGGGTGTACGTGTTTGGGTCGTAGTCTGTGTGGTGTTACAGTATGAGATGGCATGTTCTTGTGGCTTGTGAAGGAATCTTGTCAAAGTATTGCACAATGTTATGTGCATGTGTAGCAGGTGTGCTCTCTTGAGCTTCTGTGTGATATCTGTTGCTATGATACCGATATGTTGTGTATACAGTACCTATACAGTATCATTGGTATGATCTCAGTTGCTTTGAGACTGTATCGAGTATTGCCACATCAGTGGTTCAACCATCAATATAAATGGCTTATCAGCTATGTGCAGCTAGGGGAAGTCAAAAATATACTGTGTAAATAGCATATATAGCCCGAGGAGACAATGATTGATTTTTGTCAAAGCCAAAGGTTGCGTTGCCACAAATTGTATTCTAAGCCATAAAATGTGCATTATTTACCATGACACTCCCCACTATTTTCCATTATTGTCACATATAGCAGTGCTGTTATGTATGAAAGACTTTGACTTTGTCCATTCTCTTTCATATAATGTGTAGAATAACATTTACCCAATTATACAGCATCACAGAATGACAGGAAACATGAAATAGTTACAGAACATGAACCAGTGAAGAACCTATCATATACTATCTGGGGGGCTCACAACGTCGCCCCACCCCCCGGAGTGATCGGTGGCCCCGGGGCATGTACCCTGCATGCCCGTTCGGTAATCTGGCCCTGATGGTAGGCTACCATGCTGATTTGTCCCCACAACCATACCATCTGGTACCCACTTCTGTCTTGAGAAACACTTCAAGGTAGACTCAGCGATATGCTGTAGATTCAGAAAGTAAGCAGCATTATGGGTCCATTTCTGCAACAACTAAGAGGATTGGACCGCGAGGCTCAACTTCTCAGTTGTTTTGGKGCTCTGGCTACCACGCTCTAACAGGGTGAAGGTAACCCGTGCACATGCGCAGATACTGTGTGTGACTGTGTGAGAGCGAGGTCTTGTGTCTCGCTCATCTCATTATCTGCGGTGCTGCTCGCGGCAACGTCATTTCACTGAGTCTACCTTTGAAAGATGCGTTATAAAGGTGTAATTTCAGCCAGTAGTTTTAAAAGTAGTGCTCACAATCCAAAACAGGTCGCCGACAATTGTATACGACGTAATCCATTTGGTATTATATGTCACAAATTCCAATTCGTAGAATGTTACGAATTTGTAAGTGCTTAACATCCTGTTCAATCTCTTTAATATCTCTCTTGTGTTTTAACTTGCATTCCTTTGGAGGCAGGGCATTGTCAAGTAAGTATGACCTATGCATACATTCTGTGTTAGCAATGGGATGTGGGTGGTATTTCCATACATTGGATGTGAAGAGATGAGGATTTTATTTTATTGAGTGTGTAGGCAGAATATCTAACATTCAATAGAGTACATGGTGTTTAATCCAGGGATTTCAACAGAATTTTCCATGTTTTTCCTTTTATAACCGTACATACTTGACATTTTATCCAAAAGTGTTTGTTATTTCACTGATCTCCTATAATGGTACTACAGGAAGCAGTTCTGAAAAGGCTGTATTTTCTAGTCATCTATTTATATAGACTAAGGGCATAATCTCCCATAGCCCATGGATCTCAATATCACTCATATTGCTCAAAATATAGCCAATGTGAAGTTATGTCAACTGCATGAGTAAGACATTTTATTTCAGATCCTTTTGGGTCATTCGTATCACAATTTATTTTGTAGAGTACTCCGAGTACAGTGATGATTTACCAAGTGATGCTGGAGGAGACCGTTCTTTCTTTCTGTTTCTGTCTCTCCCCCTCTCTTTTCTTCTTCCTCTCTCATGGAGCCCCAGACATCACAGGACCTTGTTTTCCCATAACCCCTTGGGGGTTGAGATAGAGGCACTGACTCATTTCTCTCTTCCTGTGCCTTTCCTCCTCCTCTCATAGGAGCTCTATTGCACAATTTGCACAGGGACCCCAGGGTATGACCCCCTCCCCTTATCGCTCTGTAGACTGGTGCACTCTCTCATTCCACACTTCTCCTCCGAGCTGTCTCTCTTTCTAGCATGCTGACAGTAGGCTGACGGCCAGAGCATGGTGTGCACCAGGCAGAAATGACGGCTAATAGCTCTCCAGGTTGCTTTTTGCATGAGCATAGAGCCTTTATAGCTATATTGAGTCCCCTCGGACTCCGACCTGTCCTCTAAACCTCTCACTTGGTTCTGTCCACTGCTCTCAAGGGGATCCAGGTAAAGTGGGCTACTTGTGTCTATCACACTGTGTGCGTACACTGTGGCTCCAGGTCCACGTGTTTCTCTGTGACGTTCTGTATGTACTTGCATGGTGGCAGTCAGCTCATCTCATTCCCATCTGATCAGAACTGCATGTTTGCATCCAGACTGCAGAGTTTCACACCCAGTGGGGCTTTTTTCCCATCTTCTCTTTCTTGTTCAGATAGACACATGGAGCTAGATAGACACATGGAGCTAGATAGACACATGGAGCTAGATGGAGACATGGAGCTAGATAGACACATGGAGCTAGATAACACGATGGAGCTAGATAGACACATGGAGCTAGATAGACCACTGACATGGAGCTAGATAGAGACCATGGAGCTAGATAGAAGCACTGATGGATTAAGAACCATGGAGCTGATAGAGACATGGCTAGATAGAGACATGGAGCTAGATAGAGACATGGAGCTCAGATAGAGACATGGAGCTAGATAGAGCACATGGAGCTAGATAGAGCATGGAGTAGATCGTAGACATGGAGCTAGATAGACGACATGGGAGCTAGATAGAGACATGGAGCTAGATAAGACACTGAGCTGATGACACATGAGCTAGATAGAGACATGGAAGCTAGATAGAGACATGGAGCTAGATAGACATGGGCCTAGAAGAGACATGAGCTAGATAGACACATGGTAGATGACAATGAGCAGATAGACAGCATGGAGCTGTAGATAGACACTGGAGCTAGATAGAGACATGGAGCTAGATATGACCTGGAGCTAGTGAGACATGAGCATTGATAGAGAACATGGAGCTAGATAGAGACATGAGCTAGATAGAGACATGGAGCTCGAGAATAGAGACTGGAGCTAGATAGACAGCTATGATGATCATGGAGCTAGATAGAGACATGGAGCTAGATAGAGACTGGAGCTAGATGATGAGCGACATGGAGCTAGATAGAGACATGGAGCTCAGAAGGACACATGGAGCTAGATAGAGACATGGAGCTAGATAGAGACATGGAGCTAGGCAGCGTCACTCTATGACTCTCTAGTTAAATAAAGGTTAAATAACAATAACATTTATTAAAATGATTCTACAATCCTGGCTCAGCATGAAAAATGTTGCAATCAGTCCTTAGGAGTTAGTTACAACATTACTACAGATATTTAATCTGCAGTGTTATATGTGGCAACACTAAACTCTGACATGCTGATTGAAGTCACTTCAGCACGTAGACACTGATAATATTGTTAAAACACATGTGGAAGAGGGAGTCTGATTACCAAATGAAATAGGAGAAAGTAGATGTTGGAAATATTAGCTCCCTGCCGTGCATGATCATCCAAACAATGCTGGTTAAATACTGTTCAAACAAACAGAGAACGACGGTAGTGTCTGTCAGCTGTAAGGAGTGTAAACTATGTATGTGATCACAGATATCACCTTTGGGCTAGTAATTTGCCAGTGAGCTGGAACCTTGTCTTGTATGACAGGGCTGTATTTCTACCAGGCCATTGCACACAGTGGTGGTGCTGTATAACTAATGGTTCTGCATTGTCATTACACTGTTCAACCTCCTGTGGGATTTCAACCTCCAAGGTCTTCTTCAATATGTGTTTCCCTGTTAACTTGTAGACTCTGTCTGTCAGTGTGTGTGCACACGGGGGCATGCACACATTCTCATGAACCTTTGACAACCTATGTTAAGGACCAATAACTTAATAAATCAAATCAAATCAAACTGTATTTGTCAAATGCGCCGAATACAACAAGTGTAGACCTTACCGTGAAATGCTTACTTAAAAATTCTTAACCAACAGTGCAGTTCAAGAAGAGTTAAGAAAATATTTACTAAATAAACTAAAGTAAAAAAAAAAAAAAAAAAGTAACACAATAACATAACAATAACGAGGTTTATACAGGGGGTACCGGTACCGAGTCAGTGTGCAGGGGTACAGGTTAGAGGTAATTTGTACATGTAGGTTGGGGTGAAGTGACTATGCATAGATAATAAACAGTGAGTAGCAGCAGTGTACAAAACAAATGGAGGGGGGGTCAATGTAAATAGTCTGGTGGCCTTTTAATTAATTGTTCAGCAGTCTTATGGCTTGGGGGTAGAAGCTGTTAAGGAGCCTTTGGTCCTAGACTTGGCGCTCCGTAACCGCTTGCCGTGCGGTAGCAGAGAAAACAGTCTATGACTTGGGTGACTGGAGTCTCTGACAATTTTATGGGCTTTCCTCTGACACCGCCTATTATATAGGTCCTGGACTGCAGGAAACTTGGCCCCAGTGATGCACTGGGCAGTACTCACTACCCTCTGTAGCGCCTTACGGTCAGATGCCGAGCAGTTGCCATACCAGGTAGTGATGCCACTACAGCCCCGTTGATGTTAATGGGGGCCTGTTCGGCCCTCCTTTTCCTATAGTCCACAATCAGCTCCTTTGTCTTGCTCACATTGAGGGAGAGGGTGTTGCCCTGGCACCACACTGCCAGTTCTCTGACCTCCTCTCTAATCGTTGTCGGTGATCAGGCCTACCACTACTGTGTCATCAGCAAACTTAATGATGGTGTTGGAGTCGTGTTTGGCCACGCAGTCGTGGGTGAACAGGGAGTACAGGAGGGGACTAAGTACACACCCCTGAGGGGCCCCAGTGTTGAGGATCAGCGTAGCAGATGTGTTGTTGCCTACCCTTACCACATGGGGGCGGCCCGTCAGGAAGTCCAGGATCCAGTTGCAGAGGGAGGTGTTTAGTCTCAGGGTCCTTATCTTAGTGATGAGCTTCATGGGCACTATGGTGTTGAACGCTGAGCTGTAGTCAATGAATAACATTCTCACATAGGTGTTCCTTTTGTCCAGGTGGGAAAGGGCAGTGTGGAGTGCTTCTATTCTTCCTTTAATGGCCCTGTGCTTTTGTGTCAGCTATCAATACTATTGATATGTCAGATGTTTTACATGGTCTGTTAACCCCTGAGAGTGACCATGAACCTCAGGTCTCAGCCAGGACACATCACTGTGGTAACCAACTGCCTAGGAAGTCAAATTTTCCAACATATCCAGTGACTTCATTTTTAAGGAGAGTGGAATTCCACTCACTTTAAAGGGGCAATCTGCAATTGCTACATTAACTGCAGATTGTCCCTTTTTAAGTATTTTTATTTTATAGTGATAGATTTCAATGAGGGGGAGACAGAGAAGGAAATCCAGGGAAAGCCTCACTGAGACGCAGAGGTAGATGTGCTGCAGGTGGCAGTGTAGAGCTCCTAGAAACTGACTCAGAGACTAAGTGGAATTGTATTCTGTTGCTCATTGTGGCTCATTGCCATACATGTTAAATGTGGCCTCAGCCAACTGGTGTAATGTGTCATTATTGGTGTGATCCTTATGTGAAAGTTGACGCTTGTTAACATTGTGAATGTGATGTGCCCACCTTGGTGATATGTGTGTAGTGGCTGGCCAAAATTCATACATGTGGAAAATGTACTAGGAAAATGTCATTGATGTATACAATTTATTCCATTTTATGTAGCACTGAATCTGTCTGTAGATATTGTGTTATATACTGTGTGTGTTTTATGAGGAACACTGAATGTTTGTGTATTATAAACAGTAAAGGCTATTATGAGTGATTAACAAACAATGATGTACGATAGCCATGCTTAACAAGGTGTCTATTCAGAGGGATATGACTGATTGCAGCTGTTTTGTACTCTCTGAGTTCCTCAAGCTGTAGTTTGGTACATAGATATTTTCTTTCTCACACTCTCTCTTATCTTTCTTTCTTTGTTTCTATCGCTCTCATGTCAGACTAGAGAGACATTTTATAACTTGGCCTAATCTATCCTTAATGTGGCATTGCTGTGCCCTGTAATGAAATTGCTCTGAGAAAACATGACTTGGTTCTGTGGTACACATGTTAATATACTGTATCTGTCCAATATATCTACTGTGTGAGGCAGTACTATCTGTTTACTCACTGCAGGCCACCTGTTAGCCGAGCTGCTCCCCAACCAGAGAAGCTGCAGAAGAACAATATCACCAAAAAGAAGAAGCTTGTCGAGGTTTGTCTCACAGTGGTGTTGATGTTAACTCTGAATAACTTTGATGTCATACTCAACACAATGTTACAAAATCTAATTTTATTGGTCACATACACATATTTTGCAGATGTTATTGCAGGTGTAGCAAAATGCTTGTGTCTTGTTACATTTTTAACCATTTATTGTTTTTTATGAACCATTGTTGGGTACGTTTGGTGTGCTGTGGGATGTGATTGGTTGGTGATGTGTGTACTTCCAGGACCTGGTTCTGGACCACGTGTTTGGGTTCAGGGGCTTCGATTGTCGTAACAACCTTCACTACCTCAACGACGGCACCGACATCGTCTTCCACACAGCAGCCACGGCCATGGTGCACAGCCTCTCCACTGGTACAGCTACGTGTTGTCACTTTCAGATACCGTACTCAATATTGACATCAGGGCTTGTGATTTTCAAAGGCATGTACATGATAAGATGAAGATGAACTCAGTGTTTTAATGCTATTTTTCCTCAGGGACTCAGAGTTTCTACTTGGAGCATACAGACGACATCCTCTGTTTGACCGTCAATCAACATCCTAAATACAAAAATGTCATCGCTACAGGACAGATTGGTATGTACTGTACTGCAGTGAATGAACATGTTTTATTTTATTGTGGTTATGCGTTTACGTATTTTGCATGTACTTATCCATAGCATTTGTGTGTGGGCATATGAGAGAGAGATATTGAATGCCCATGTTTAGCCTTATCTTAGCATTTTTCTGGGACTTTGTTGAGGACCTGTTCAGTCTACATTGACATGTTTTAATTTTGTTTGTTGCTAGAATTAGTTTTTATTTGTGCTTAATATCATGGCCCTCAGCAGCATCTGAGAAGGCACTCACTTTAGATTTAATTTGTTCTTTTGTTGCCTAATTTCCCATTGCTCACACACCACAGGTGAAGTGACAGACCTGCCAGGTAAACCCCCCCGTCCAGATTGACCTTTACAGTGTGCCCTACAGTTACTATACCTATGGGCCGGTTTCCCGGACACAGATAAATCTCAGTCCTGCAATAAAAAAGCAAGCTCAATGAACAAAAAATCTTAATCTATGTCGGGGAAACCACCCCTATAAGTTTACCCTCTTATTGCTGTTCTCCTGCAGTTTCCCAGTGGCCTGTCCTGTGTTTTCTATCCTCCAGTAGTTATCCCTCTGTATTCAACCCTACTTTTCTGACCTTTTTTACCCAGTACTATAATACAGCCAATCAATTGCCCTGGACTGCTCCATACTGTAGCCCTGTATACTGGATCAGACTATGGTGGTTTTCTCTGTGCTCCAGGCACCACCCCCTCCATTCACGTGTGGGACGCCATGAGTAAACAGACGCTGTCCATCCTGCGCTGCTCTCATGCCAAGGGGGTGGGCTACGTCAACTTCAGCGCCACGGGAAAGCTGCTGCTCTCTGTGGGGGTGGAGCCTGAACACACCATCACTGTGTGGCGCTGGCAGGAAGGTGAGCCATTCTGACCCTGGTAATATTCACTGAGATGGTGGTAGGCTACAGCTTAGATTGGTCTGGGCATTTTTGGGATCGCTAATCCTAACAATGTTGTCAGATATCACTCTGTAACTGTAAATAGCAGGTCATAGGAGTATTTGTGCTCGTGTGGGTTACCCTGTCCAGGTGCTAAAGTGACCAGTAAAGGTGGCCATCCAGACAGGATCTTTGTAGTTGAGTTCCGGCCCGACTCCGACTCTCAGTTCGTGTCTGTTGGGATCAAGCACATCAAATTCTGGACACTTGCTGGAGGCTCTCTCATGTATAAGAAGGGAGTGGTGGGCTCAGTGGAGGATGGCAGGATGCAGACCATGTTGTCTGTGGCCTTTGGTGCTGTGAGTATCGGCAGAATTTGACACTAAACTCTTTAGTCTACCCTAATGGGTAGTAATTCATTTCAGAGATACATTAAACGGTTTCATGATCCTGAACTGTGGTTTCTCTTCCTCCAGAATAACCTAACATTCACAGGTGCTATAAATGGGGATGTGTACGTGTGGAGAGACCACTTCCTGCTTCGTGTCGTGGCTAAAGCCCACACCGGGCCAGTGTTCACCATGTACACCACACTGAGGGACGGCCTCATCGTCACAGGGGGAAAGGAGAGACCGTGAGTACCGTACTGCTGCACGACCATTTACAGTTGACATTTTAGTCATTTATCAGACGCTCTTATCCAGAGCGACTTACAGGAGAAATTAGGGTTAGGTGCCTTGCTCAAGGGTACATCGATCGATTTTTCACCTAGTCAGCTCAGGGATTTGAAACAGTGACCTTTCGGTTACCGGCCCAACGCTCTTAAAGGGATATTTTGGCAATGAGGCCATTTTTCTACTAGCATGCTAGTAGATATTCATAGACTTCCAGTCATTACGCTAACTACCTAACTAACTTCCCTCATACTGGACACAGAGAGAGACATAAAAATGGTGTCCACTAGTTCATCGGACTCAGGGAAAGTATTTGTTTAACCGCTAGGCTACCTGCTGCCAAGACCACTGACAATCAGAATGATATCTTTATAACACTGACCTACTTGAGACAACACCATTAATCCCACCTAAAGTAACAAGACACACTAGCACCAAAAATCCCATCTGGAATTCCATTGGATTACATTAAGAATAGTTCTGAATCTCGGTTAACCCTCTATCCTCTATGACGATTATACATTGATGATTATGATGGTGTGTTTGCATGCATGTGTGTGTGTGCGTGCATGCACTTTTTCAGTACAAAGGAGGGCGGTGCAGTGAAACTGTGGGACCAGGAGATGAAGCGTTGCCGAGCGTTCCAGCTGGAGACGGGCCAAACTGTTGAGTGTGTGAGGTCCGTCTGTCGGGGAAAGGTGAGTTCAGCACAGCCAGGGCACACAGCAGTGAAAGAGACTTTGAGCATGTCTACAGCAGATGTTTAACCTTAAAGCAACTCCCTGAACAATCCTTTCGTAAATAAATGTACTGTCGCAATGTATTTTTTATTTTTTTATTTATTTTTTATTTTATTTTATTGAATATCATATATTTATATAATATTTTTGTCATTTAGCAGACGCTCTTAGCGATACAGATTGAAGCGAGCCCCCGAGTCAATAGCTAGGATTTTGAAGGGTTAAAAACAGTAACCTTCTTGTGTCCCTGTCTACCAGGGTAAGATATTGGTAGGTACAAAAGATGGTGAGATCATTGAGGTGGGAGAGAAGAACGCTGCGTCCAACATCCTGATCAACGGTCACATGCAGGGCGAGATCTGGGGCCTGGCCACCCACCCCTCTAAAGACCTGTTCATCTCCACCAGCGACGACAGCACCATCCGCATATGGGACCTGGCCGACAAGGTACAGCACAAATAAATACTATGTGGTTCCAATGGTCTGCTGAGTTATGAAGTTGCATTTGAACTTACATTGAATGTCTTAATTTATTTATTTCAGAAACAACTTTTTGTAAACAACTGTATGTAAATAGGTTTGTGTTCTTGGTTTCCTTTGCACCTGAATTTAGTTAACCGTTGAATGGCAATATACCGTCCTATGTCATGTTGTGTTGTCTACAACCCTGCGTCCGTTTCCTTGCTAGAAACTGCTGAACAAGGTGAGCCTGGGCCACCCAGCCAAGTGTGCCAGCTACAGTCCCGATGGGGAGATGGTGTCTGTGGGCATGAAGAATGGGGAGTTCATCATCCTCCTCACCAACTCACTCAAGATGTGGGGCAAGAAACGAGACCGCAGTGCTGCCATACAGGACATCAGGTAAGAACTGAGGGGACATAGGAGCTACCTGGAGCACTTTGGCTAGACTCCTTGCCACGTCCTGGCAGTAACTAACCCTAGCATCAACCATAACCCTAGCTTCATGTCTACATCCTGGCAGTAACCCTAGCATCAGCCCTAACCCTAGCTTCATGTCTACATCCTGGCAGTAACCCTAGCATCATCACTAACCCTAGCTTCATGTCCATATCCTGGCAGTAACTAACCCTAGCATCAGCCCTAACCCTAGCTTCAAGGGTTAGGGCTGATGCTAGGGTTAGGTACTGCCAGGATATGGACATGAAGCTAGGGTTAGGGTTGATGCTTGGGTTTGTTACTGCCAGGATGTGGACATGAAGCTAGGGTTAGGGCTGATGCTAGGGTTACTGCCAGGAAATGGACATGAAGCTAGGGTTAGGGCTGATGCTAGGGTTACTGCTAGGATGTGGACTGAAGCTAGGGTTAGGGTTGATGCTAGGGTTAGTTACTGCCAGGATATGGACATGAAGCTAGGGTTAGGGTTGATGCTAGGGTTCTGCCAGGATGTGGACCTGGGTTAGGGCTGATGCAGGTTCCTGCCAGGATGTGGACATGAAGCTAGGGTTAGGGCTGATGCTAGGGTTAGTTACTGCCAGGATATGGACATGAAGCTAGGGTTAGGGTTGATGCTAGGGTTAGTTACTGCCAGGATATGGACATGTGGCTAGGGTTAGGGTTGATGCTAGGGTTACTGCCATGATATGGCCATCGAGCTAGGGTTAGGGTTGATAAAAGGGTTACTGCCAGGATGTGGACATGAAGCTAGGGTTAGGGTTGATGATAGGGTTCAGTACTGCCAGGATGTAGACATGAAGCTAAGGTTAGGGCTGATGCTAGGGTTAGGTACTGCCAGGATATGGACATTAAGCTAGTGTTAGGGTTGATGCTTGGGTTTGTTACTGCCAGGATGTGGACATGAAGCTAGGGTTAGGGCTGATGCTAGGGTTAGTTACTGCCAGTATGTGGACATGAAGCTTGGGTTAGGGCTGATGCTAGGGTTACTGCCAGGAAGTAGACATGAAGCTAAGGTTAGGGCTGATGCTAGGGTTAGGTTGCCAGGATATGGACATGAAGCTAGTGTTAGGGTTGATGCTTGGGTTTGTTACTGCCAGGATGTGGACATGAAGCTAGGGTTAGGGCTGATGCTAGGGTTAGTTACTGCCAGTATGTGGACATGAAGCTTGGGTTAGGGCTGATGCTAGGGTTACTGCCAGGATGTAGACATGAAGCTAGGGTTAGGGCTGATGCTAGGGTTACAGCCAGGATTGGACATGAAGCTAGGGTTAGGGTTGATGCTAGGGTTTACTACTAGGATGTGGACATGAAGCTAGGGTTAGGGCTGATGCTAGGGTTAGTTACTGCCGGGATGTGGACATGAAGCTAGGGTTAGGACTGATGCTAGGGTTAGTTACTGCCAGGATATGGACATGAAGCTAGGGTTAGGGCTGATGTTAGGGTTACTGCTAGGATGTAGACATGAAGCTAGGGTTAGGGCTGATGCTAGGGTTACTGCCAGGATATGGACATGAAGCTAGGGTTAGGGTTGTGCTAGGGTTAGTTACTGCCAGGATATGACATGACGTAGGGTAAGGGCTGATGTAGGGTTACTGTAAGATGTAGACATGAAGCTAGGTTTAGGGCTGATGCTAGGGTTAGTTACTGCCAGGATGTGGACATGAAGCTCGGGTTAGGGCTGATGCTAGGGTTAGTTACTGCCAGGATGTTGAAATGAAGCTAGGGTTAGGACTGAATCTAGGGTTACTGCCAGGATATGGACATGAAGCTAGGGTTAGGGCTGATGTCAGGGTTACTGCCAGGATGTGGACATGAAGCTAGGGTTAGGGCTGATGCTAGGGTTACTGCCAGGATGTGACATGAAGCTAGGGTTAGGGCTGTTGCTAGGGTTAGTTACTGCCAGGATTGACATGAAGCTAGGGTTATGGTTGATGCTAGGTTTAGTTACTGCCAGGATGTGGACATGAAGCTAGGGTTAGGCTGATGCTAGGGTTAGTTACTGCCAGGATATGGACATGAAGCTAGGGTTAGGGTTGATGCTAGGGTTTACTGCCAGGATGTGGACATGAAGCTAGGGTTAGGGCTGATGCGAGGGTTACTGCAGGATGTAGACATGAAGCTAGGGTTAGGGCTGATGCTAGGTTACTGCCAGGATGTAGACATGAAGCTAGGGTTATGGGCGATGCTAGGGTAACTGCCAGGATGTGGACATGAAGCTGGGTTAGGGCTGATGCTAGGTTATTGCCAGGATGTGGACATGAAGCTAGGTGAGGGCTGATGCTAGGGTTACTGCAGGATGTGGACATGAAGCTAGGGTTAGGGCTAATGCTAGGGTTTACTGCCAGGATAATGATGAAGCTAGGGTTAGGGCTGATGCTAGGGTTACTGCCAGGATATGGACATGAAGCTAGGGTTAGGGCTGATGTTAGGGGTTACTGCTAGGATGTCGACATGAAGCTAGGGTTAGGGCTGATGCTAGGGTTAGTTACTGCGCAGTATGTGGACATGAAGCTGGGTTAGGGCTGATCTAGGGTTACTGCCAGGAAGTAGACATGAAGCTAGGGTT
>NC_036865.1:21882853-21962811 GCF_002910315.2 Salvelinus sp. IW2-2015 | reverse complement strand
AGTGCTAGGCGTTACTGCCAGGATATGTACATTAGCTTCATGTCCACATCCTGGCAGTAACTAAGCCTAGCATCAGCCCTAACCCTATTTTCATGTCCACATCCTGGCAGTAACCCTAGCATCAGCCCTAACCCTAGCTTCATTTCCACATCCTGGCAGTAACTAACCTTAGCATCACCCCTAACACTAGCTTCATGTCCACATCCTGGAAGTAACCCTCGCATCAGCCCTAACCCTAGCTTCATGTCCACATCCTGGCAGTAAACCTTGCCCTAGCATCATGTCCACATCCTGACAGTAAACCTTGCCCTAGCATCATGTCCTCATCCCAGTTCAACCCTAGGTCGAAAATGTACAGGTTAACCCAACGTAATTATTACATCAAGCAGCATTAGAAAATAAACAAATTCATTTGACCAGTGCCATTGATAACGACTAGCACCATTGCTAACTAGCAACGCTGGCCCCATTTTCTCAAAGAGTTATGGGATATTAGAACCTTGTTGTCTTAACCTTTGACATCTTCAACCTAGGTTCAAACCTAACCACAACTCTAACCTATACCACAGCCCTAGCAACAACCCCAACCCTAGCCTCAACCACAACACTGGCCACATCCCTAACCCTTAACAACGCTAGCCTCAACCACAAACCTAACAGTGCTTCATGTCCACATCCTGGTTCAAACCTAACTCTAGCCTCAAAACTAGCCTGTTTCATGTCCAAATCCCTGTTCAATCTTAACCCTAGCCTCAACCACAAACCTAACCCAAATTTTGCATTACTCTAACCATAGCCTTATGTTCAACCCTGGCTCAACCCTAATCCCAAAATATGGCTCCCCCAAATCTGAATTCCCAATTTAACCCATGGTTACAACCAAGGAAACAACTAACCAAAATTAAACAATTTAATTTTTCAAACTCTGGAGACTCTGATTTAACCAAAAGGGGARGTGAACTCATTTTAAATGGCATTGGGTCAGTTAAAGGCCAGTCAATTACATTTTAATTATGAGAATGTTTGTGTGGTCCAATGTCATAAATACATTATGTACAGTATGTCTATTCTGTGACCCTTTCAGGTTCAGTCCAGACAAACACCTCCTGGCAGTGGGCTCAGTGGAGAGTACGGTTGACCTGTATGACCTTACATTGGGCCCCACACTAAACCGCGTGGGCTACTGTAAGGACATCTCCAGCTTCGTTATCCAGATGGACTTCTCTGCAGACAGCAGGTTCATCGAGGTATGCCACACTGAACGTGAAGTAGAATACAGCTGCAGGGGTTTTAAAAACAGACTGAGTCTTGTTGTTGTTGTTACAAGCCATGGGGGTTTTGATAGGCTGACATACATACTGTATTTTCTAAACCGCACACAAAATAGATAGTGGAATGAGGTCCATTTTCTTTTGCTGTCAAGGTCATTATGTTTGAATGGTCTCATAAAAGCCTTTTTTTTTTACCATCACTGCAACCGTGTCAGTGTTGTCTTTTTAATACAGCCCTCTTGACCATTTGATCATGTTGCACAGTGTGTTCTCACCATGATGGATACTCGTATATCCATTCCAAAGCATGCTGAGAGTGGAAAACACCTATATTTAGACTCACACATATATGGCAGGCAGGTCATAATCGTTTATAGCCAAGTCCCCTTCTAGTTAACAGTAGCCTGGAGCCGCCCCAGAGTAACCTGACAGGCTTCAGTGTGCTAAAAAGGAGCCCTATCTGAGGTATTTGAGGTATTCCTATAGACTCAGACCCATTCTTTGCTGTTATGGAAAGCTTTACCCCTTTTACGGAATGTCGCTATGACTGCCACATGACGACCAGAGAAAGAGTAAGATGGTGACTTGGCCTTCTAAATTTAACCTGTCCTCAGTGTACAATTACAAGTACATGTGACTGTGCCTTGAAGGGGAGGGACAAGTATAGTTTGCCATGGTCCTCCTGCAATTTTAAGTTATATAATGGAGTAACCTCATTACGATTTCATTGTAAATCCATATTTTTGTTGATTAAAAGCACAACAATTAACATGAAGTAGTGATGAGGCTTCTATATCTTTAACACATTTGTAATATGGAAAATGATATGCCACTTTATTTTCTTTCCTTCCTGGCTGTGCAGACTGCGCTGTACAGACATTGCTGGTAGATAAAGTGCCTTCAGAAAGTATTTACACCCCTTGACTTTTTCCACATTTTGTTGTGTTACAGCCTGAATTTAAAATTGATTAAATTGAGATTTTGTATCACTGGCCTCACACTGTACCTCAGTGTCAGTGAAATTATGTTTTTAGAAATGTTTTACAAATGTTATTAAAAATGAAAAGCTGAAATGTCAAGTCAATAAGTATTCAACCCATTATGACAAGCCTAAATAAGTTCAGATGTAAAAATGTGCATGGAGTTGCATGGACTCACTCTGTGTGCAATAATAGTGTTTAACGTGATTTTTGAATGACTACCTCATCTCTGTACCCCACACATACAATTATCTGTAAGGTCCCTCAGTCGAGCAGTGAATTTCAAACACAAAGACCAGGGAGATTTTCCAATGCCTTGCAAAGATGGGCACTTATTGAATATCCCTTTGAGCATGGTGAAGTTATTAATTACACTTTGGATGGTGTATCAATACACCCAGTCACAACAAAGATACAGGTGTCCTTCCTAACTCAGTTCTCGGAGAGGAAGTAAACCACTCAGGGATTTCACCATGAGGCCAATGTTGACTTTAAAACAGTTAGTTTAATGGCTGTGATAGAAAACTAAGGACGGATCAACATCATTGTAGTTACTCCACAATACTAAACTAAATGACAGAGTGAAAAGAAGGAAGCCTGTACAGAATAAATATCCCAAAACATGCATCCTGTTTGCAATAAGGGACTAAAGTAAAACAGCCAAAAATATGGCAAAGAAAATGAACTTTATGTCTTGAATACAAAGCGATATGTTTGGGGCAAATCCAATATAACACTGAGTACCACTCTTCATATTTTCAAGCATGGTGGTGGCTGCGTCATGTTATGGGTATGCTTGTCATCTGCAAGGACTAGGGAGTTTTTTAAGATAAAAATAAACGGAATAGAGCTAAGCACAGGAAAAATCCTAGAAAAAAACCTGGTTCAGTCTACAGACACTGGGAGACACATTCACCTTTCAGCAGGACAATAACCTAAAACACAAGGCCAAATATACACTGGAGTTGCTTACCAAGACAACGTTGAATGTTCCTGAGTGGCATAGTTAGTTTTGACTTAAATCATCTTGACAATCTATGACAAGACTTGAAAATGTCTGTCTAGCAATGATCAACAACAACCAACTTGACAGAGCTTGAATACATTTTTTAAAAGAATGTGGAAAATATTGTACAATCCTGGTGTGCAAAGCTCTTAGATCCACCAGAACGACTCACAGCTGTATTTGTTGCCAAAGGTGACTCCAACATGTATTGATTGATTCAGGGCTGTGAATACATACTGTATGTAAATTACATTTCATTTTCAAACATTTCTAAAAGCATGTTTTCACTTTGTCATTATGGGGTAGTGTGTGTTGATGGGTGAGGGTGAAAAATGCATTTAATCCATTTTGAATTCCCGCTGTAACAACAAACTGTGGAATAAGTCAAGGGGTATGAATACTTTCTGAAGGCACAGTACACTAGATGACTGATGTATTTCAGACAGTTACAATATCCTGACCTCTGGTTGTGTGCATATGCATGAGTGTGTATTCTGACGTGTCACTGGCTGTGTGTCCACAGGTGTCCACAGGAAACTATAAGCGCCAGGTGCATGAGATGCCTTCTGGGAAAATGGTAACAGAACAGACTGTGATTGACAGGATCACCTGGGCCACCTGGACCAGGTAGAATAATTCATTGTAGTCACTGGAATTTAATCAAACTCACATACTCTCCAAAATCAAACTGAGATCAATATTCAGTAAAGAATGCAAATACTGCATGGTAACACTATTGAGATATGGCGTCAACAACGGGAGCTAAACATAACATCTCACTCTGTTAGGGACTTATATGGGAATGCAAGGTGAAGCGGTACAAAGACATTGCTGGTTCAACTTGTTTTTGAGCTTTAGGCTAGTTGAAGCCATCTGGGCACGTTTGTGTACAGAAGTTTAGTGGGCACACCTAGACATGTTGTTTTGTAGTTGTGTTTGGGTGTCTGTTATTGATCATTGGAATAATGGAGGTCAATCAATATTCTCTGCAGCACAGCAGTCACTGTTCACTTCTCATGAATAGACCCCAAACTTCCTCTAACATCACTCTCCCCAAGGTTAATGGGTTAAAATACATTCTGCATATAGACCGTAGCATACTTATTTCGAAACATGTACAGAAAAACAAATGTCTGGTTGAGATCTTTTACAGTATGCAGGAATCTTTTTAAATGTTTTATATATGTTGCATATGTTTTACTACTGAGAAGAGTACTATATAGTAATTCAGTTGACTTGGAGGGAACATTTAAAAGGATATTCTTTGGTAGACTAATGTCCTCTCAGTACTGGCAGGCCTGTGGTTTTGTTCAGCATATTCTGCAGTCTGAGAATGGCTCCTCTCTCTCATTCCTTCTCAGTATCCTGGGAGATGAGGTGCTAGGGATCTGGCCACGGAATGCTGATAAGGCTGACGTCAACTGTGCCTGTGTCTCCCATGCTGGCCTCAACGTTGTCACCGGGGACGACTTTGGACTGGTCAAGCTCTTCGACTTCCCCTGCACTGAGAAGTTTGTGAGTGCTTCACTTCCTCTCAACAACATCACTGTGATAGATTTTAAAGTTACTGAAGCCATAGAACACAGACTGCTGGCTGGGGCTGCTCCCAAGTGGGGAGGTGGGCCAGTAACCGAAAGGTCGCTGGTTTGAATCCCCGAGCCGACTGGATGAAAAACTATTGGCTCTTGAGCAAAGCACTTAACCCTAATTGCTCCTGTAAGTGCTCTGGATGAGAGCATCAGCAAAAATAAATAAATAAAAGTGTTTAATACTTATTTTGATCCTCTGCAGGCCAAACACAAGCGTTACTTTGGGCACTCGGCACACGTGACCAACATTCGCTTCTCCTATGATGATAAATATGTGATCAGCACTGGAGGAGACGACTGCAGGTATGCAGAGCTTGTTACCGGGTTTAACCATGTCAGATTCATTACGTTTAAGCTACTCTACAATAAATAGGCACATTCACAAGTGATTTGCATTAGAATTTTTCACAGCTCATCTTGTACTCCAGATAGGTCTGATTTTTTACTGACTGCTGTATTGTCTTCCTCTTTTTTAGTGTCTTTGTGTGGAAATGCCTGTAAACCAGAGCCTTTTCTCCACAACCATCCACTAACATGCACCCAGACTCCTTAGCCCACCGCAGTAAGTCTTGGATTCCGACAGGAATGCAGCCAGGATCCCAAAGCCTCAAGTGTCTGGCTGCGGTCTACCTTTTTGCCTGCAACTGTCTCCCCATCCTTAGAACAACACCTGGGGATGGGCAATACGCTAATCACTGTACTATTAATTCAAGTCTAAGCATTAGGCAGAGCAGGTAGCTCCTTTTCTAACAGGAAACCACTTTGAAGTAGATTTTTTTTGCCACTAGAAAATGTTTGACTTTCTGGCCTAACAAGAAATGGCAGTGTTTACATTCACATCTGCTTTCAATGAAGGACACATGAAAGCAGGTTGCCATGCCAGCTATTGATTTATAATTAAACGATTGATAATGTCTGGGATTCAATCAAATCGCACATTGTTGACAATGCAGCTTTTAAAGGCAATGTTCCCACGTTTGCGGAGATTGCATTCACAGTAAACGCTGCATATGTCGGCTCAATCTGAAAATACCTTAACTTCTATTGTGCAATCTGTATCACTACAGCAATAGATTGAATAGAGCCCTAAATCCTGGCCAGTGTAGAGGATAAAAGATCCCCCCCCCCATAATTCATTTGAAAGTATTAATATCCTTAAGTGCCTTTATGAATATTTCTACTTGTGTTATTTTTTTGCAGTTTCACGTTTGAAATTATTTGTACACCTCTGGTGCTATTCGATTGTAAACTTTCTCATTCAATATGCAGAAAGGGGCATTGGTTTGCTGCCGTTTATGCATACAACATCCAAAGTATGATGAGATGATGTAACATAGTAAGTTATAATAGCTCTATTGAAAATATTTAAATGTTACTGTGATCTGACGATCAATTTTCAGCTTGTGATAGTTACAAAAAAATTAGGAAGCATTTTTAAAATGCTTTTAACTATTGTCAAAATAATTTTGTGAAATATCTTGGTGAAACATGCTTCCATATAACCATTGTGAAAAGATTCAACAAAAATAATGTTCATAGAACTAGTACACTGAAGCGTTACTGTATGTTTCAACATTCACTACCACTAAGGGATTTCAACGGGGTGGCTTACATTTAGCAGATGCTCTTATCCAGAGCGATTTACATTCATCTTAAAATAGTTAGGTGAGACGTCACAATCGTATTCGAGTACATTTTTCCTCAAAGTATTTATCAAAGTCAGTGCTAAAAGGCTAAGTGAAATAGACAGTCCAGGAGACAGTGACCTGTCACACCAAAGCAGACTATACAGTCTTACTCAAGCCCTGAACCTGGTTTCCCAAAAGCATTTTAAGGCTAAAATGCTTTTGGGAAACCAGGCCTTGGTCTACTGTTGAACTCTTAGTCGTCTCACAGAAATTCAGTTTTACAGCGTGATTGAAATTTAAAAGCAATGTACCCGCTTTAGCGGAGACGGCATTCACGGTAAACGCTGCACATGTCTGCTCAGAAATTACCTTTMCATTTCTATTGCGGAATGTGTAACACTTCAGCTTTACAGAATGAATAGCGCCCTTAGCCTTGCTGTCTTTAGCCTGTCAATCTCACTAATGTTTAGCTAGCAGTGTGGCAGCAATATGTTACTATATGTGCAATCTTTAAGCAGTATGGATTCCTGTTTACATATTTTTATTCATTTAATTTTTGTACAAGACAGATTGTCTCGATATCGTAAACTTATTTGTATTATATTGTAAATTACAAAAAAATGCTCAAATGCATGAATTTATTTTTTAATCAAATGACATCTGTGGTGAGATTTTATCGTATGATTGACAATGTTGTTTTATACCAATTTATTGTGAGTGTATATGTGCAAATATTAAGTGTATGGAAAGATTAAATGAGAATACCGAATTTGTCCGCAAACACATGGGTATGACTCAAGGGATTGAGCTTTTTTTTCCAGTCTCCCAACATTCCTTTCACTTTGTGTATTCTTAAATCACTGATTAGAGCGTCTGCTAAATGTAATTTCTCTGACTAATAGTTGAGACTGGCTATGAAATAATTCAAAAATGGAGTTACGAAATTGACAGACACATTACTGGAAGATTTTACTATGTATTAACATTCCTACATGCTATTTAGAACAGCTCAGCATACAGTCAATTCTTATGGGATGGAAAATGTTAGTGACATCCTTTCCTWTAGGACAATGGGGTTGTTTTAGGCATAGAGTTTCTGTAAATATATCCTTGGCTACTTTTCAAAATTCTCCATCTTGCCTACTGAGAGAAAACATCCACAGTAATTCATCTATAAGCTTTATTGTAATTGTTTCTATTTCACAATGCATTCCACAAACAGTTCTCGTAAGAGTTCATTACAATTGTATGAAGTATCATTCACAATTACTTGCATAAACAATGCTTGAAGTTTCAATGTTACATAATTTTGCAGCTTTAGATATTGGGTCCACAGATGGTATGTTCATTTTTTTTGTCTTAAGTTGTTTGTAAACGTGTTCTTCCAGAGTTTAAATAGGCAGCTGCATGAGGTGAAATGATTAAAATGTTCTCAAAGTTCTAAATGTTTCTAGCTAGAAATACTCAGACGCATGAAGTGCTATGAATTATCGCCCTGCTGGCATTAAAGACCATCGTCAAGCACAATGACACACGTCAACACCTTGTGTCAAGCACACTCAATAGCCACTGAAGAGAGCTAGAAGCTTTGAAACTACAGTCTATCAATAAAACAGTAAAATCACAAACAGCACAAAGGTACCAATTAACCCTCCCTCATTACAAAAAAGACAATGCAATTCCAATTTTCTGAACACTGCATCAAGGGAGAGAACAGATGAACCAGCTCATGGAACACAATTTTATTTCAAAACGCATCACTGGTCAGGTCCAAGTGCAAGATTAAAATAATATGCCTTATTTTTTTTCTTTCTTCATATTCACACAAACTAGCATTTTAAGCCAGATAGATCAGCATGTTCAATTTAGTTAATCAAAAGTTGGGAACACTTTTGAGCTGGTGAATAATATATATATTTTTAAACATAACCCAGGGTGTTTCAGGGAACAAGGAATTATGAACTGAAAATAGCAGTTATGCAGGGGTACATGGCCCCCCCCCCCCGCCCAGTGCCCTCCACCCTCTCATAGGAAGTCTCAGGGATGGGCTCATTTTCTTTTCTTTACTCTGCCTTCACACGCTTCAGTCCTGGGACTTTGGCTTGCACCCTGAAAGTGAAAGGCGGCACAGCTTTAGTTACAGACCATGTTTATATGCAGCTTTAAAACAAAAACAAAAAGAAAGATAATTCTGAGTAAAAACGCCCTCAAGAAAACACTTAAATTCAATATAGCCTACTTATTATGTAGGCAGGAGTGCAAATACGTAAAAAMCAAATAAGGTACGACAGTCACAACGACACAATACCAACTTGAAAAAAAATATGAAGCGTAATTATAAACATTCAGCCAAAGGTTCATAGAAGATATTACAAGTGTTCAGGTAATTAAATTCTGGTTTTGAATTAAAATTAATTGAATACAAGGGGTGGGTTATACCTTTTGATAAAATGTGCATGTAAACACTGTTTGGATTACTTCGGTCAAGTGGAACACTTGTACACCTTTCATTTTTGTCTACAATAATAATATAATTCTTGCAGAACCTATTAACAGTAAAATTATGCAATATATGTCTGATGAACAAAAACGTGCACAAAATGTTTAAGAGGTATAACATGAGGGATTTCATGTCACAGATTTCTTCTACTCTTTTCCAAACTATTCAATAATGACGTTTAATTGCCACTGAATTTCATAAAATCAAATTATTCAGATACGTAAAATAAGTGTTTTCATTTCTGTATTTTCCTGACAGAAAGACATTGGAATGCAACACAGTGCATGCCTTAACAATGTCCCATTACTGTCATTAATAGAAAAGGCTAAAGGGCTTCAATCACATTCCTCTTCCATACACACTTTCAATACTTGAAAGATTCATATTTGTCTGATTACATCACAGCCAAGATATTTACATTTTGACCCCAGTATTAACTTACTTCACAACGTTTGGGCCTCGACAATTGACATGGTTATTGAAAGAAAGTATTTTTTTGGGATACCTACTTTTCTTCATGAAGACAATGCCAATATATTTTTTATTTCGTCCATTGGTATTTACTTACATTGCAATAATGTCTTTAACCTGCTTGTTGGCCATACCGACGTAATGGTCAATCTGTACCTAAAACAAACAAAAGAACAATAATTCTAGTGAAAAGCTCAGGTATAATGCTATGAAGTCAATTGATCGTGGTTACTGTCGAGGGGTGTGGGGGATCGTGGTTACTGTCGAGGGGTGTGGGGGATCGTGGTTACTGTCGAGGGGTGTGGGGGATCGTGGTTACTGTCGAGGGGTGTTGGGGGATGGGGGATCGTGGTTACTGTCGAGGGGTGTGGGGGATCGTGGTTACTGTCGAGGGGTGTGGGGGATCGTGGTTACTGTCGAGGGTGTGGGGGATCGTGGTTACTGTCGAGGGGTGTGTGGGGATCGTGGTTTACTGTCGAGGGTGTGGGGATCGTGGTTACTGTCGAGGGGTGTGGGGGATCGTGGTTACTGTCGAGGGGTGTGGGGGATCGTGGTTACTGTCTAGGAGGTGTGGGGGATCGTGGTTACTGTCGGAGAGCTTGGGTGTTCTATGATTCCTTCACATTAACTTGTTTAGTTCATACATTAATCAGCTCATACCTTGTACTTCTCATAGACAATAGGGCAGCTAAACATTCCAACCAGACCTGGAGGGAGAGGGGAAAAATAAGATAATGTTCTACAACAAGGAGGCATTATTCAACCTTGCTCTGCTGCAATCTCTAAACAGTATCTTGAGGGCATGTCCCTTTATACCCTGAAGGGTGGATCAGATGCATGTCAAACTATTTAAAAAGGAAGCTGGCGGTTATAATGGGTGTCAGACCGAAACCTGTCAGTCAACCACTTTGTCTCTATACAGACTCGCATGGTATCCTGAAATAAACCCAGCTTAGGCCTGTTCCTGAGAGTATTACAGAGCTAATCACATGATACTGCTTCCCTAGGCACCATAGCAACAAATCATAAATGCCTTTATAAGTTTTTAATGACCATTTATAAAGCATCTTACCCAGAATAAAGAGAGTGAGTCCATTGAACAAGGCACCAACATAGGTGAGAATCCACATCAGCACAGCAAACTGAATGGGAGAAGAATGACAGGTTTTATTTCATTGTGTTTAAAACGCTATGCTAATATGTAGGAGAACATATATTGATTAGCAAAGACATTCTATAACAATTTCCCACAATGTAGCATATTCATTCCTATGGCATTTACAGACACTAGGTACTTTGCAGACGTAATCCAGGATCACATGCATCCTTATTTGGTAATATGCAAGGTGGATAGCCCCACTTTAAAAATGGACATGGTAGACAGAGCTCTTAAAATGACCAACTAAAGAAACTGTCTGAGAATCTCTGACCTGGAATCAAAACATCAACAAGCATTTATACCATGTCCCAAATGTATAAATAAGGTCATAGTGGTGTAGCCAAAGTGATTTTGTTTATTTACGACATTTGGCAGAGGTTTACGATGTCACTATTTCTCTCTGCTCACAGGGTACACTACGGAATAAATAGATGACACTTCGTGAATCTTAATAAACCTAAATCGATGTAGCCAATGGCTCTGTTGAATAGGCAGAGGTCTAATTCACTGTACCCTCCAACAGTGCACATTTTTGTTGTAGCCCCAGACAAACATACCCAATTCAACTCAGAGGGCTTGATGATTAGTTGACATGTTGAATCAGGTGTTCTTGTCCAGGGTTACAATAAAAATGTGTACTGTTGTTGGTACTTGAGGACCGGAGTTGGGAACCACTGCTCTAACAGAGGTCGAGCTAGGACCAAAGACACCCCAACCCACAGAGAGGGGCAGAAAGGTTGGGAGGAGGGGGCTGGAGTGGCCTTAGCAGTGGACAGAGCAAGAGTTGAACTGGAAGGTGTTGACAAGCATGTAGAAACCTTATAGCGCTCAACAGCTGCTGTCTCCCCCCTTAAGACACCCTGGGGGGGTCACCTACTTCAGCCTGACTGTACATGGACAAAATGAAAGGAAAGCTCAAAGCCACTCATTTTACATGTGAACGTGATCAAATGTTTTCAGCTGAAATGTCAGTAGCTATTAAGGCAGGGCTCCCCAAATAGCAGGAGGTTGTCAATTATTATTGTCCTAACCAATTCTGAAATCAAATATGGGTTTGCAGGTCACGAGTGACCGTACCTCCTATACAAGCACTATATTTTCATGCAGGAGGTTGGCCTACATCCTTAAAATCTTCAGTTGCATAAACACTCACCTTTAGGGAATCCACCAGGTCTTCAACCAGGAAGAGGCGACGCAGCTCAGTGACTGTTGTGTTGAACCGTGCCAGAACGCAGTCGCTGTACTTATGGACAGTTTCCTCTGACAGAGCCACATCCTGATCCAGGTACAGCCTGCAAGACGAAACATGAGCGATCGACCTACGTTGCAAGACAAATCCTGAATCCAAATATGGTGCCTTAACACTAATAACAATACGGAGAACGTAATCACAAAACATGGGTGAAGGGTCTACAATAACCTCTGTAGCCCACACAGGTTGTCGAGGAGAATAGTTCGCTTTTTTCTGTTTGCATGGTAGATTAATTTCTTAAATGCGAAGCCAAGAACCAGCTTAGTTATGACTTTGAGCACCAGTCATTGTGATTGTAATCTTAATCCCAGCTAATTCAAATCTTAACAAGTGGTTAGTGAGAACTCATAAGGCGGCTTTGAGCCACTGCCAGGAACGGGGATAACATGAGTAGCAGCTCTGTTTGTGCGACTGAGTGGCAATGTTTACTCTCCAATAGGAGCCACGTCCCTTTCTCCCTTAATGGCTGAGAATACATCCACTACCGCAACCCATCAAATCAAGTGATGCTCACTTCTCCTGAACAGCTTTCAAGTCAATGTTGTACTCCAACAGAATCATCTCTGTCAATTAGCCAAGTAGCTGGATTAATGTTCAAATGGCAAATTCCTAAAACATGTGTGGTTCCAATTGTCAATTAAATGAAATTCAATTCCTGAATTGACTTAATGGAATTATCCTAAAACCCTGTATAGATGCATACTCTTTGGAAACACTTCCTTGGTATATTGATCACCGTTCCATGGTCTTAGTGGTTAGAACGTTGGGCCGAGTAACCGAAAGGTTGCTAGATCGAATCCCCGAGCTGACAAGGTAAAAATCTGTTATTCTGCCTCTGAGCAAGGCAGTTAACCCACTGTTCCCCGAAGACGTGGATGTCGATTAATGCAGCCCGCCGCACCTCTCTGATTCAGAGGGGTTGGGTTAAATGCGGAAGACACATTTCAGTTGGAGAACTGACTAGGTATCCCCCTTTCATATTCTTCTAATGGGCCCACAAGGCGGCGGTATTAGAAATGTACGCGAGACATCAAAGTTACTCTGCTAGGCATCCTAATCTGCCCCTTGGAAGTAAGGCATGTATGATGTAATAGAATATATGGATGTTGTCTGCAATACATCATGGTGTAAATTGAGAAGTGGGTTACTCACTTGAATGGGTGCCCTTCGTCAGACTTTTGGATTGCCTGCAGGATCCCCTTGTATATCCTGAAGCAGATGGTGACAGAGAGGAGAGCCAGACCGATGTAGGAGGAGACACTGACGATGCTGCACAGTGTCAGGGAGAGCAGCAGGGAGAGGCTAGCGCCAAACACCACGCCCGAGGTCTTGACATCGCGCCAGTACAGGAGCTCTACCACTGCAGGGGAGAAGGGACAAGGTCAGATAGCTGCTGGAAGCCCAAAACTGTGGGCTTCCTTTCAAAAAATTATGCTACGCTATATCATGGCGGTGATGTGGAGACGGGATGAATCAGAGAGAAATCTATGAAAATCTTAGCTCCTAGCCACATGTCTGAATACGTGCACTTATATAAAAGGAAACCCTGGGTGTTTTAGTTTACTGCTGTACCAGTATAGCACTGCAGGTAATTGTCCATTCATAGGAGTCATGTTATTGGCCTAGAGCCCATTTCTGTGTGAAGACTGGGTGATGGCAAAAATTACAGAGCTGGGGGCAGGACAGACCCATGCATGTGTTTCACCAGGAGTTCCTAGCAGGTCAGTGTACAATAGATGTGAAATACGATTTCCTACTGGCTGATGAATTTCCAAAACGTAGGCTAGCCAGCAAGCTGACATGGTTTGAGTCTGCAATGTGAGATGACTTAGCAGGCTGCCAGATGTCAAATGGCTTAAGTGATGAATGAGCTTATAGTTGAAAACCTAAATCACATTTGACAAGTTTCTGCCCAAAAAGACAATCATATCAAGTACTTGACACCAAAGCAACGACTTTTGTTGCATAAATGTGATTGAATTGATGATATGATCATACAGCTGACAATTAAAAAGAAGTCGAACGCCTAAAAACACTGCAGGACCAAGACCATAAGCAGCACCGGCAGCTTTAGTCAGCCTAGGGACACACTTGACTGTCAAAAGTCATAATGGTTCTTGAGAGGCATCACATCAGAGGTACAAGTCAGACAATCAATACCCTTTGCTTAAAAATGGACCACGTCTTGCGGTGTTGGGTTTTGGGCGGAGACGCCGTTAGGGGTTTGGGCAAATAAAAAGCTAACTTAAGCTAGCTAGCAGCTAACTTAGCACGCTTGGCTACATGTCTTTCCATACATAGCTATCTTATTAGCCTTAGCCGGTTAGCTGGCCGGCCCCAAAATGTTCATCACCGTGGCCCTTTGTCTATAATATTGCTAGCAATATTAGCTAACGTGCAATCAATAAAAACGTGAAGGGGGGCTCTTTCAGTCCAAACGTGTCTAGCTACACATGGTAAGCGTGCACTAGCATGAGGACCTAAAAATAGCACACGCATCATCAACAACGCTGATCTGATCCTATAAACACGCCATGTTTTAATCAAGTCCTTCCGTATACATCTCCATATTCGTATATATACTCGTCTTTAATATATCCATAGGGAATATAGATAAACACGGACATAGTCATGAATCGTCCATAACGCCATGTCGTTCTCAGCCCAGTGTAGCCCCCATAGAGATAAACGTCAGTAGCGTGCCACGCACAGCTCGATTACTACGCATCTGCCTCCCACCAAAGCAYTTATCAAGCAAAGTGGTAAATTAAAAATGGCAATGCAATCGAATATAAATGTGATATGAAAAAAGCAGCATTGTAAACAAGAGCATGACAGCACTAACCCCGTTTGGCATCCATCTTGAGCCTCCTCACATTCAGCACCAGCTCCTAGCTTAGCTGTGCGAGGGAGAGCGAGGCAGTTCACCTCCTGCTAGGTCGATTTGAGGTCTAATTGTATGCGCAGCTCTGCAGCGACTCAGCCCTTAATAATTAACCCATAATACGTTTCAATACATGACGAATGCAAAAATGTGAATTAGCTTTTCTACAATTCGAGTGAAGTGTGGTAAATCTTTGTATGAATAATAATTTGGTTTCAACACAGAATGAAAATTGGGGAGTAGTAGGTGTGGTAAATGTTACATAACTCTGCAAATGTTGACCAGCTAAAAACAACAACACAACAGTGCATCTTGCAGACATACAAAGCCACATCAAATATAAAATTAGGAGTAACAAACCCATAATCCAACAAATGCAGAAACTGACCACCAGAGGCAGTTTGCAATTTATTTAAAGTATTGCATACAACCATTTGAAGCTGTGGACCAATATTTAGCAACTAGTGTCTGACAGTGATTTCATGTTAGTAAGAACATATTTTTGTAGCCCTAATGCCCCAGTTGGAACCAGTCAAACTCTAGAATCAGAATACATGCCCAATGGAAATCAATTCACCCTATCATATTCAAATAAAAATAACAGGCCTATGCTTTGCCTGGCTACCCAGACTCCTTGCTCCGGCCTAACCTAACATGGCAGGCGTAGAAAGAAGCAGAGTGGAGTTCCCACTTCCGTTTTACAAGCGAAACAGAAGTCATGTTGAAAATACTGTATCCCTGAAAACCGGATGTTAGCGTAGGCTAGCTACGGCCAAACGCTACAGAGTTTCTAAACCTAGGGGCGCTACATCACAAGACTTACGGGAAACGGTTGCTAAACAGACCAGGCCGGGGTTTGAGAAGTCAATGCGAGAAGTGAAAAATTCTTCCTTAGTTAAGTAGTTGAACATGTTATTACTCCAACCCCGTGAAAGTGACAAACTGACACTTTTTCATTTTGGTAAAAAAACAACATAATCTCAAAGGAGTGTCTGATTTGACAGACTGCACATGAGCAGTTCGCCGCAAGACAACTGTTAGACCCAATGTCGTGTTTCTACACATGAGCTTTGCTAGCTAACGTCGCCATGACATCGCCTACAAGTGTGATAAAGGATTTCTATTGGAAATGCAGTTTCTGCCCATCTTCATACAGTATTGTCTTTGGCTACACCACACCCACTGGAGTCTGGATCAGAGTACCTTGTCGACCCTTCACCGAATGCGAAAATATTCGGGCAGTCTGATTGGTCCAGAAACCAATGGGTCGGCCCAGAGCCAGAACACACGTTGGTAATGCGGCGGTTCGTAAATTAGCCATTGAGTTTGATACCCAGAACGGCTGGAGACGGTCCAATGACGGCAGTCGCAGACTAAAGTATGTAGAGAACGACAGAGCAACAGAAAAATTGTGTGAGTTGTCAGGCCACCTAYGCTTGCCTACTAAAACTACTACACTAATGTCATTACCTTATCTGAAAGTGGCCAAGTGCCTCTTTTATGCTTTACTGATAGTGCTCAGCCAGATAGTAATTGCGAGAATGGATGACATACCATTTAGTCAAATAGAGTTGACACAGAGGCCCATTGTTGCAATGTGTGCCGATTGCCATGGTCCATCCCAGAATGATGCAAAGGCAGCAGCACATGACATCAGCTGATATGAGCACAGCCACAGCACCAGTGTGATGCTTAGGCAACCCATGTCCCAGTCTAAACTGAAAGCAGATGGCTACAGCTGGGCCTGGAAAACACTAGAAGACCTCTTCTGCCATAAGCCACATGGATCATCTGGTGCTTGCCATATAGGTTAAATGTGAATCCATTTAAAAACGGAGGCTACTGACCACTGTTTTGCACATGCTGAACAATTGACTTCTATACACCTTTCTAACACCTCAGCAAACTGTAGGGCATGCACTTTTGTCAGAGGGGTTAGAGAGACCCCTGGGGAAGAGACACCTGGTGCACTGGTGAGTCACCTCCAGGCTGCATGGAATCATTAGACAATGTAATCTCACTTTCGCTTAACGCCCCTCCTCCCACCATGCACCTTTGGACAGACTTCCTCCCGTCAGCACTACTCTGACCAAAGGTCATCTGCCAGCAATCCAGAGGGTGAAAAAAGCATTTTAAGAGTGCCTCTTACCAACAATCGGATATCTACGGACGGCTACTCATTCATAGAGTAAATTATTTGCATGATTGGATAGGACAAGCAACCAACAACCCACTCAAAACTACCAAAGTCATTACCAGTAACATCCTACGAATGTCCACAATACCTGCTCATTGTTAATAACTACCATCTAAAAACAAATGGACTACTTTTCATTCCACAAATGAAATATGTCTATAGAACCCTGCCATCATGGCAAAATAAAAAACTTGAATAGGTTGCCGCAACAGTAAAATAAGGAAGAAGGATACCCTTGTCTTTCCACTGTGGCGGAGGCTGGGAGTCTCCGTTTTCCGTTTTTCCGTTTTCCATGATAGAGACGCTATGTAGGTATCAGCAGGGCATTCCAGACAGCGTGCGGTGTGTTGGCCTGCAGTCGGGTGGGGTGTGGGGACCGAGGTGGAAGATGGGGGGGGACAACCAAACCTTCCTCCTGTGAGACTGCAGTGTTCCTTGTCTCGCTCTCCCTTTCTCTGTCTGTCTCTTCCCCTCCCTCTCGCCCCTTCTCTCAGGGTGTACTACTGAGGTCAGCGGACTGTCTGCTAGCACAGAAAACATCTAATGCTCTGACGCAGCAGCTATAAACCTCCCCCGCCTCTCTCCCAGAGAGGTACTCTCCCTCCCCTTGTGCAAATGTACACGTGTTTTTCCCTCCCCACCACATATGACAAATCAGTGAGTAGATGACTCCACCCAGTGGTATAGTGGTGCCTGGAGAAGTAGGTATGCTCGAATTTAGCCCAATAATTCCCAAACGGCCCAGCGAAGGTGCCCTGTGTATTTCCCTTTCGCTTTTTCAGGTTCACTCTCAAATCACATTTTACAGACAAAAGCGACAAATTGGATGTTCTAAATCCATAAAAACGCTTAAACCATATAGACCATTTTGTAGGTCTGGAAAAAATGTAAATCGTTTTTTGGGAGGGTGAAGTTGCCATTTAATTCAGTTGCACACCTAGAAAGAGACCGTTTGGCTAGAAGTGTTTCTGTACAACAATGTAGGCCTACAGTGTACATGTGATGGCAGTTAGCAAAACATACGCACTCCCGATTGATAGAATAGATTCAACCAAGACCACGGACCAAACCTTTTCATTAGATACTGGTAGATAAGTTGAAACATCTTTCCTATCTACCCTACCAGCTACCGATGTCATTCTTCTGTGAGCCACTCCATGCGACAACCAGTTGACAGCTGCGCGCTCTTGCTGCCTGAGATGATATTCCGCTGAAACTAGGCTGTGTGAGTGGCTCGCATTAACACACATTACATGGCCAAATGTATGTGGACACCTGCTCTTTGAACATCTCATTCCAAAATCATGGGTATTAATATGGAGTTGCCCCCCTCCCCCTTCCTGCTGTAACAGCATCCACTCTTTTTCGATTGTTTTCCCCTAGATGTTGGAACATTGCTGCGAGTACTTGCTTCTATTCAGCCACACAAGCATTAGTGAGGTCGGGCGATTATGCCTGGTTCACAGTCTGCATTCCAATTCATTCATTGTCTTGCTGAAACAGGAAAGGGCCTTCCTCAAACTGTTGCCACAAAGTTGGAAGCAAAGAATCTTCTATAATGTCATTGTATGCTGTAGCTTTAAGATTTCCGTTCACTGGAATTAAGGGGCCTAGCCCGAACCATGAAAAACAGCCCTAGACCATTTCTCCTCCACCAAACTTTACACTATGCATTCGTGCAGGTAGCGTTCTCCTGGAATCCGCCAAACAGATTCGTCCGTCGGACTGCGTTTCCACTGCTCCAGCGTCCAATGGCAGGGAGCTTTACACCACTCCAGCCGCCGCTTAACATTGCGCATGGTGAAAGAGAGATACCTAGTCAGTTGTCCAACTGAATACCTTCAACTAAAATGTGTCTTCCATATGTAACCCAACCCCTCAATCAGGGAGGTGCGGGGGACTGCCATAATCGACATCCACATCTTCGGCGCCCGGGAACAGTGGGTTAACTACCTTGCTCAGAGGCAGAACAACAGATTTTTACCTTGTCAGCTCAGGTATCTTAGGCCTGGGTGAGGCTGCTCGGTCATGGAAACCCACTTCATGAAGCTACCGACGAACAGTTATTGTGCTGATGTTGCAGTTTGGAACTTGGTAGTGAGTGTTGCAACAGAGGACAGACTATTTTAACGCACTTCAGCACTCGGCGGCCCCGTTGTGTGAACTTGTGTGGCTTACCACTTCGTGGCTGAGCCGTTGTTGCTCATAGATGTTTCCACTTCACAATAACAGCACTTACAGTTGACATGGGCAGAAATTTGACAAACTAACTTGTTGGGGGGCATCCTATGACTGTGCCACATTGACAGCCACTGAGCTCTTCAGTAAGGCCATTCTACTGCCACGGTTTGTCTATGGAGTTTGCAYGGCTGTGAGCTCAATTTTATACACCTGTCAGAAACGGGTGTGGCTGAAATAGATTAATCCACTAATTTGAAGGGGTGTCCACATACGTTTGTATATATAGAGTATTTCACATGCTTTGCGATTGTGTAGGCAACTTTGTGCATGATGTCTTTGTTGTTATACATAACGGATATGGCGTATACACACAAACAAACATTTTTTAAACGGGTATACGGCGTACACCACCCAAAGTTCTATGTAGTTACTACAAACGCATAGATTAGATAGACAATCCCTAGACTACAGACTGTCTATCACATCTTCATAAACTGTATCATATCATCAATCAGCCAAACAATTAACACATCTGGTCATCTCAATCAAACCTCATCMGAAGTCGAAATTCACATAAGAAAATTGTGATTGTTGTATTAGTCCACCAGAGGGCACCGCTCATTTTATTTAAATGTCTGCCTAGGTTTACACCTAATTATCATTTCAAATTATTCATAATGCGTTAGTGTTTTTATTAAGTCTTTCAGAGAGTTGACAAATGTTCACAGCTCCCCAATGTATATTCACGCTCAGCACTTGAGCTGGAGTCAATAGCAGGTACCGTACAAGGTTCATTTTTCTAGAATAAGGGTGTAGTCATACTGAAGAAAGAAGATGGGTGAATGATTAATCATACAGTGTGGTCGGTCACTACAGATCTATGTGGATTCGAGCACACAATCTCACTAACGGGGTTTTGCGAATGAGATGGCAGGGGTGGTGATGTTTCAGATGGTATTGCATATCCGGTCGAACAAATAAGAGAACACTTGCTGACAAGCTCTATTCTTCATCGGCTGGTGTCGCAATGCAGGGAGGGAGATTCCTCGCACACTGTCTTGGGGCCCGCCAGCCTGGCTCAGAGCAATGTCACAATCAGATAAATAAATCTCTGTACACTGATATCGGTGCCTCGTGTGCATCACTGGGTAAATAACCAGCAAGATACAACTGAGCCATTCATCTGCAAAGGCTAAAGGCTATTGCTTTCATCTTCATTTATTTTATTACTGTTATTTCAAGCAATCGTGCAACAACAAAAAATACGTACTAAAGTACTGTATCTGAAGGGCACTGCCCCAGTGAGGTAAACCGTACTAAACATCTGGAATTGTTTTGCTTTAACACTGCCCTTTTCACTGAGCTGGTTTTTTCATCTGGACATGGGGGCTCAAAGGCTATGAGGCCTATAAGGAGGTCTACAGTTTCAGCTTCATATCTMTGGTTATTTTCAGTAGGGCTAAAACTAGACTGCAGACAGAGGTAATCTAATTCCACAGATCAAAAAGCTCTGGGCAAACTAAAACCACTGGGGGGTGAGCAAGACAAAGGCAGGCTTGCAAACTGCCACGCCCTGTTTCATGTGAGGTTTCCACTAGATAACACAGCCACAAAGTCAGATTCCACAGCCACAAAGTCAAAATTGGCTACCAATTTTTTTTGCTTTTTGGTCTTAATGTAAGGTTAGGTATAAGATTAAGTTTAAAATAACATTTTAAGTAGATCAATTGTAGAAATGGGTGTTTAGCCATAATTATCACTTTGTGGCTGTGTTAACTAGTGACTACCCACGTGCGAGGCAGTTCTTACCAGGCCCCATTGGCCAGAAGGTAAATGAATCCTTGTAGATCAGTTCATTTTCTGACCAGGTGTATTATGAAAAACGTAATCACAGGTATTCAAATATTACTAGATGGCTGAATTGTATGATATACCTTAATGAGATATGGGATTATACACTGCTAGGTCACTTCCTATAAATATATTCTGTGTCATGTCAATGTCCTTTTAACGTAATCTCTTTGTAACATAAACACCCCCCCCCCCCCCAATCGCACATTTATATTCCATTTCTGTACAGTGAAGTCATGAGAAATTAATTCTGTACTTACCACATGAAGAGGATAGATTGCAAAATACAATGACAAGATTTAAGACACTGACATTTACTAATTGGGGGGGGGGGGGGATTAACTACTGAATATGAAAACCAAGATCATGAAACCAATCTCATGCCAACACATGCTCACACACAAATGTAATGGTTAATAAAAAAGATGTAAAAAGGGACGAGGTAGAGAAGAAAGGTGATGTAAAAGATGTGAAAACTGTGCATGGGAGAAACATGAAAAAAATTGTGGGCGGAGCTAAACAACGACCAAGGAGAGTGAAATGACGACGCATCAATGCAATGGTGATGAACTTCCATGCGGAAATTACCTGCTTCTGTGCTCAGGTTGGGCATCTTAGCAGTTTTGGGGCCCTCTGTGTCCTTAGCGAGCATCTCTGGTTCACGAACTGGCGAGTGGATGAGAGGGGCCTGAGACGCAGGCTCGTTGATATCATCCTTCTCCAGGTAGGCTTTACCCTTCTCCAGGTCTGCCTTACCCTTCTGGGTAAGTAGGAGGTAAGAGCTCTGACTGGGAACTTCTTCCTGAACATCTGGGGCTACATTTGCAGACGTCACACCCTTCAGCCCAAAGCTCATGTCATCATCATCATCATCATCATCATCCATACTTGGCTCTGGTGCCTTGGCAAACTTAGCACCATCAAATGCTTCTAGAAACTCATCCATCACACCCCTGGGGGGCCTTTCGATGAACTCGAACTCTTCCGAGGAGACTTCAGGCTCAGAGTTCTCCTCTGCCGCCTCTTGATCTTCCACTTTCATGTCATCCTTCTCAGTCTCCACCTGGAAACTTGCAGGATTCTTGGCCATTGCCTCCAGAACAGGGGACAGAGAGTCTGCGGACGGACTCTCAGAATCAGAATCTTCAGGGGTCTTTCTAGTCTGGATATTAAGAGGCTCTAATTTATTCACTATTTTGGGTGAATCTTGACTGGAAAACATCCACTCTTTTTGTTCTATCTGGACAGGTTCTTTGCTCTGGGGTGTGGTCCCTGCCTCCTTTACAAGGTCAAAGGCACTATAGCCTTTATCTTCAGTCTTCACCGCTAATCTTGCTTCAGTCTCCTCAGTCAGCTCCTTTAGCAGTAAAGCTTTGGAATCGAAAGCAAAGGGATTTGTGGCTGACAGAGTGACAGGGACAGTGGGTGACTCAACTATCTTCCGGACAGGAGCAGGGCTCGGCTCAGTGCTTCCTTCAGAAGAGCCAGAGTCCACTTTGTCAGGGTTCAGAGGGAAGGGCTTTAAGATATCTGGGAGAGATGGAGGTGCAGAGTCTTCGCTCTCTTTTGGGGTGGTTGAGAACTGATTGAGTGGCTCCATGAGCGAGTCCGCAGCCATCTTGACAGACACGTACGTTTTTGTCTCATCATAATATGATGGTGGGCTGCCATCTTGGGAGTCTCCAGCCTGGCCATACTGGACCAGGTCTGGGGTGGGACTCTCAGACATTTTAGCTGCCATGCTGTCAGAAGTGGTATCCCCAAAATGGGAGAACCCATCATCTGCTACAGGGGAGAAGCCTTGGAATGGATTCTTCTTCACCTCAAACATTAAGTCATCATCTGGTTGGCCATGCATATCTGGCACATACCCAGAGGAGCCTCTGGAGGCTGAGTCCTTGGAGAACATATCCATGGAGGCCCTGGTGTTGTCTTGAGAAGCTTGGGATGGAGAATCCCAGTGCTCTATTTGGGTAGAGGAGGCAGGTGCAATGTAAGATTCAGGGGTCATCGGGGGATTTTGGGGGGACTGGGAAGGCGTAGCAGACCTGACTGAGCTACAAATCTGCTCTTCAGGAGAGACAACCCCACTGTCTTCACAAAGAGACTTGGGCCTTACATCTCTCTCCAAGCAAATGTTTTGATCATGTTCACTTTGAGTGTAGGAAGCAGCTTCTAACCCTTTCACGATATCCTCATCGTTCTTAAAGCCTAATCTGGTGTTACCCTCTTCATCACAAGGCATATCCTTGGTCAGTATTTTGGGAGGCTCAGTAGAAGGCCAAGAAGAGAAGCCCAATGGAGCAGACGTTGGATTTGGACTCTCTGACAAAGAGAGGTCCTCCAGAGAGTCAGGAGAGTGAAGAGGAGAGAGGGGGGAGATGGGAGCAGGGGAATCACCCTTCTGCCCAAGTTCTTGAGTAGAGAGGGAAAATGCAATACATCAAGACACACTCCATTCATTCAGTGCTAGCAAGCCATGCTGGGCAAGCCCTGCCAGCATTCTGCAGAGGTAAGGTGGTGATTCCCATCAGATAAATCTCAGAGGTATTGTCTGGCATGCCGAAAGATGCAAAACCAGTTATGAACATATTTTTTTCTAAGACAACCCTGTGTAATGTGTCAATTTAGTCACAACATGGACGGAATCAATGAGGGGAATCATCACTTATAAACCTCATGAATTTGTAGCTATAAAGTTAGTTTCTTCTGTCATATCTACAGTAAGTGGACTTTGGTCACAGGGATTCACAATACAGGACCATACAAACAAAATACTTYCCCCCCCCCAAATGCAAATCCTATGAAAACTATTCCTTAAACTTGGCATGCATTTCAGACAGTCAAAATGTAATTCAGGTATAAAGGAACGAACTGAAAAAGAAGATGCAGGAGGGCAAAGACACAGCCAGCAAAGAGAACTTGCCTTTTGGGAATTGCATCAGAGGTTGAAGCGGAGTAGAAGGAAGGAAATGTTCATCTGAAAGAGAGACGGTAGCAGTGTGAAATGGACAATACCAGTAGTTGAGAGGAGGATAATAAGTTTTACACCAGAGTAGAAGGTTATTCAAGCAAGACCACAATAATGTGAACCAGATCCTAACAGTGGGACACATTGCAGACACCCTCTCTGTAAAGGCAGCTTAGAGCATACAAGACAGGAATAGATGTCAGCCATGCAAAGCTAGGGAAGACTGTCATATTTTTGGCAGAAATACAGAAGAAGTTCCCTTTTCATGTAGCAGAATGAAGATTTTTTTTCTTAAAAGGAACAMGTGAAAAATAACCCAACAGATACAATTTTTCAATCATTTCCTATAATAAAAAGGGGAAACTGCCTGTGCCATCTAGCCAATGGACATGGTCAATGGACAAACGACATGACAAATATTACACAAAATGTTAATGTCAATAATCTTATTGCATTGCTAAACGAAGTAGCAAAAAAGTGGTTCAGGCTCTTGTCTAGAGTATTATTAATCTGTATTCCTTCATTCAATCCTTGATTGGAGATATTAGGCCCAACTGTTTAAGACATTGGCCTAATATCCGTGACTGACATACCTTAGTAAGAGCATTAGGTGAGAGTTGGCAAAAACATAGAAAGAGCACATATTCAAATCAAAATCATTTAATCAAAATGTGAAATGTTTAATTGCATAAATCTTGTAATTTGAGTAATTTCAATACAATGAGCTAAATTTCAGCCAGATCACCACAATTTCAATATTCTCAATTGCCTGCCGATTAAGACGTCTTGGAATATTTCAGAAGGTCAAAAACAAAAATCATACTTGGTTGATTCAATGATCATGAAAGGAACAATTGAAACTCACGAGTTGCAATCAACAACGCTTCTGAATAAATCATTAAAAAAAGAGATCAAGCATTTACTCAAAACCCGGCAATATTTTCATATTACAAAATTAATGTTTTACATTGATTATTCAGATGAGACCAGTTCCAGGCCAGTTACCTCTCTTGTCTAGGTTCCAACGTTGAAGTACACCTAAAATTTAACCAATAGACATTATACATTAGCTATAATGAAATCCAAGATGCTTGAATTTTCTGTCCACCTGTTCTGCAGAAGCTATATGCCTTTATGGCAATGACTTTGCTTGAATAGTGTATTGTGGAACCCTAAAAGTTGGCCAACACTTTCCTCACTATGACCAATGTTCCCTCTAACAGGTCTGGTGAGCACAAACTTGAAGGTTGTGAAAAATCTGTGCAACTTCCTACATTCCATAAAACTTTTTAAAAACACACACAGAGCTTGACATTAACCCGTTTATCCACTAGGTGGTGACTGAAAATGTGTTTGACGCAAGAAACCACTTTACATCACATCTACTCCAGGACTGCTTATACATAGCCTAAACACAGTCCAGTTCAAAGTGAATGGCACAGATCCAAATATGGCAATGATCATTTGCATATACGCCTACTGCAGCTCTGATTGGTTATGGCGCACCGGTCGGTGTAGAGTACAGGCCTGAGCAGTGCCTGTCAATGCAACGCTCTCGGCCTACAAGAAAATCTCTTGCAGTTAATTTTGCATACTAAGTTTGGCATTGTTCGTTTTGTTTCGGAGTATTACACTGAACGTGGATAATATGACGCTTATTAGACCACATTTCCCACAGTAGAGCGAAACATTGATAGTATTAACTAAAGGGGAAAACTCAAGAAATACTGATGTCCAATCTCATGCTTTTCTGCACAGGCGGATATTCTGTGTGTGGCAATCCGAGGTCGGATGTGCTGGCTACATGTATGACAACTGCAATGGAAGTCATGTTAACTCTAGTCAAGCCAGTATGAGACATGACAAGGGTGCCTTCCTGTTGGTGGTGTCTGATTTTAAATGGGAAGGAAAACTCTTGCATGGCATCGACATGAGATGCAGAGGGATAATCTTCTACCTGCTGCTATCTTCGCCAAAGAACACAATGGGTATTTCTCAATATGCATACTACTGTGCTTCGAGCATGCAATCTGTAGCACGGGAGGGCTGAAGCATGAGTTCAAATCAAAGTATGCGAAAAGGAGCACAGAGGGCACTTCTCGGATGCGTATTCCACTTGTTGCAAGCTTCAACTAAAAGTATGGTGAGAAATGTCACGCAGCCACGTAAAAAGGACACCATTTCTTGAACTCGATGTTGGCCATTATTTGAGCTGAAGCGAGAGAAAAACTCAGACTTCACATCTCATATGTAGCCTGCTAGCCACGAAGAATTGGCATATACCTTGCGTAACATAGGCTTAAGGACATTTTTGGCTGTTTAACTAGCTGGCTAGCTAGATTATTATGATTCACATATAGCTAGCTGATAATTATGAAGTAAACATTTTCTTTGTGTATATCTTGTCTTTATTGACATTGTCCTGGCTGCAAGAAGGTTCAGTGAATGGGGAGGTGCAGCATGTGTGAGGTAATAAAGTAGGGAGAATGTGAGTGCTTCTCAAATGTTATGTTCTTTGCCTTCTATACACTTGTCCTCACAAGAACGTCCTCGGAGAAGGCACTTGGAGCATGATGCTTCAAACACACCGACATCGTCATTGCATTTTGGTACACCAGAATTACATTAATTTCCAATGAAACGCTGCATTTGACTTACAGCATTGTGTTGCAGAGGCAGTGCCTTCGATGTGGTGCATACGTTGGATTTATCCAACCGAAAATATGCGTCAAACTGTATGCGTAAACGGCTTGACAGAAATGGTTGTAGAAGGTGAATGTTGAACTTTTGTTGCGTACATATCCAGATGATGTCGCATACTACTTCACGCAGTGATGCTGTCAGTGTGGTCGAAGCGTGAGAGTGTGGAGTATGGTAGTATGCATATTAAGAAACACCCAATGAATGTTTGCTGTCAAAACACACTCCCTACTATAACATACAGAAGAACACGCCCTTTGTCAAGAAACAGAGGTCTAATTAACCTGATACCATAGCAACTACATCACCTAACCAAGATACCTCAACTCCACAATGATTTTATCCATAGAGTTGTGCGAAGACTAGAGCATTGCAGTCGATACTTCCATGTAAATACTTAAACCCTTACTATGTACCTATGTTGGTCCCCTGTTGTTGTGTGCCATTGTTTGCTGAAATCCATACTTGTTAATAAAATACAACCAAACTTTCCTAATTTCTGTTGCTCTAAGATGGCAACAGTGTGCATGGCCAATTAAAACACAACAAGGAAACAGTTGGTGGTTGTATTTGATTAACATTTAATTAAAAAGTATGGAATAAAGCAAACATAGAAAGGCACTCAACAGAGGACAAACAGATATACTGGAAGGGTTTAAGACTATACATTTATGAAGTATCAACGGCATAGCGAGTCGAAGGATTATTTCAAAAACTCTAGTCTCCACAATATACTCTGGATGAAATCATTGTGGAGTTGAGCTAGTTGGCTACACCAACACAGTGCCAATATATAAAAGTAGGCAAATGAATCAGTGCCCTGGTAGCTGACAAACCCAGCTGCTGTTGTGGTATAGAGTGAAGCATTCAGAGGTGGGGTAGGGGGTTATTCCCTTATCTCTACTTGCCCTTTGTAGGATATGGAGACTACAATACACAGCAAAACAGTGGGAGCAAACCCACCAGGCATGTAGCATCTCTCCTGTTTAACAAGTCTACACAAATTATTGCAGGAAACCAAAGTAGACTATATAAAGCATGCCTGTCCTCCCAAAATGAGAATTCGCTAGTCCGAAGACAATAGCAGGGCCTAAACCAATTAAATGGACAGTCACTCAACCAGATCTTTGAAACTAATGTAATGGTCTCCCAACCCCGCCCTGACTGTCTTGCCTAACATGTTTGGGAAAGTGGTTAGTTAGCTAGCCAACCAAGTTACAAACATTGCTCCCAACTAATGTTGTTTTTCAGCCGAAATGGTTGCGAGTTAATAACATTAACCAGAAGGGTCAGATGGAAGATTTGTGTGAAAAACAAAAACATCGTGCGATGATAACATTTTTCAGAAAAATAACGTTCGCTAGCTTGCTTCCATTAGATAGCTAACGTTAGTTACCGATCATTGAAGTAACTTGGCTATTTTGGGAGAAACAACTAAAACGGGAGTGGTCGATTTAAGATGATTCCTTTGTTACGACTAATACAAGCCATCTTGACTGAGTCAAAATAGCGCGTGCTAGCTATATAGGCTAGCGGAAACACAAACCAGGTCGGAGCATGACAGTCTCAGAATTAATCTATGACCCAATGTGTTATCTTCTCGTTAGTTACCATTGCATGCCATTTAAAATTACCACACTGTTGTATGACCTTTTTTTAGGGAGTTGTTGAAATATGTACCTCAATTCTGSCAGTTCCATAACGTTATATTAGCTAGTTATCTACCTTCTTGCTGATGATTGTCACAGGTGGGCCGCATCGTCATAAAGSTAACTACCTCGCGTGATTTGCCATCCATAAAACATTTACTTCAGAAACGTTAGCTACCTAGCCAACTCTACCTGCATGTTTGGCGTTTCGAACTACACCAATGGCAATGCCAGGGATTTGTTGTCTCGAGACGTCCACAATGCCCTGGCTACACACATTTGCTTTATAAAAAATGGTTGTCGCAGCAATCCCACATAGCTACGCTAACGTTGCCAACGTTAGTTAGCGTTAAATAGCTAACTAGCTAGTCAACGGTAAATGAATATGCAAATAGACGTTTGTGTTTTCTTAACTATTTTAATAATGTTTTACCAAGAGACTGGTTACAAAACCAGATTGTCTAAAACGTTTAAAATAATTGACTACTCACGGGATGGTGCTGGAGGAGCCGCAATCACTTCTTTCTCTGGAGCCGCTTTGGGGAGCACTTCTACTACTGGAGCTGCTTCCACTGGAGCGGATTCTACTACTGGGGCTGGTGCTTTTTCTTGAGCTACTTTTGGGGGATCTGGCCTTATGAGTTCTGGCAAGTAGTCAGCTTCCATAGGTTTGAACATCACTGGTTTAGCTTCTGAAAATGTGTCAGTCACCYCTTCCTCCTGTTCTTCATCCGGTGGAGTTATATCTGAAATCACCTCGTTTGTCAGTTGTTCCTTTGCTTCCTCCGTAAATTCTTTTAAATCATCGGGGCAAGAAGCCATGTGCCTCTCAATAGCATCCTGTGCTCCACCAACTAAGTCTACAATATCATCGTTTCCAACTTTAGCTGTGGCCTCGTTGCCATAATGATTCCCGAATTGTCTGTAGCTTCTCATTTCGTCTTCGGACGGAGTTGTGGACGATACTCCTTGTTCACTGTCTTCCATCTAATTGCCGGTTATCTGCGTAAAAAGTTAATATTTTGGAGGGCAAGTACCCAAAATAACTAACTACACTCAAAAATTCCAAAATACCTCTAACAAACAATAAAATACGCTCGTTGACTCCCTTCAAGAGCCGAATAAACAAAAGTAACAGAAATGCGCCACGACCACTGCCACGGAACAATCCGCTCTCATGCGTCCTACCAGAATGTTGAAACCGAGAAACAAGATTTGAGTGACCAATAACTACCGAATAACCCTGAGCGATGCCACCTGTGACCAATAAGTGTTTGTAAAAGTAAACTGTTCCCGCCCAGTAGATGGGGGAATTGCTGAATTTGTTAACACCCCTTTCTCAAACCTTGCACTGTTGGCCAAAATAGTTCAGGGTTGTGACTAGAGGGAGTACAGCTACGACCGGAAGTGACAGAGAATTTTAATGAACCCTAACCCTTTTCCTTTCCATTACCTTAACCTATATCTCATAACCTGCCACGTTAATTATCCTAACTTGCGGCGTAAATTATCCTAACCTGCTACGAGAAAGTAACTTCTGGATGTAGCTGTACTCACCCCTCTGGAAACATGGTTTTCATGCCACGTCGATACCGATGTGACTTTTTCGTAGCAGGTAAACATTTACACAGCAGATTAGGAGACTGGGGTTATGGTTAGGAAAAGAGTTAGGGTTCGGGAAAATGCTCACCTAACCTGCTACGAAAATCACTTTGTATCAAAGTGGCGTGAAAAGAGTGTGTCCCATACTCCCTCTAGTCAGAACCACAGTTTCAGGAACAGCATCTCCAATCAGAACCATAGTTTCAGGAACACATGTTGTAATGTCAGACAGTCATTGGATGACCTAACATTACAGTTGCATGAGACAAAGTTAAGTTTTTATGGAACACTTTTACATCACTTTAATTTACTATTTAATCCTTGGCTGGACAGCAGCTCTTCCTACACATACACCAATCAAATGAACACCTCAAAACACTAGGTAATAAGCATTTTTGACTGTGCATTGTTTGTGGATTATTATGTGGGTGCTCTGTGCTTTGTATATAGTGATATCCTAATTAATAATAATAATATTTAATTTGTAGAATGCATTTCCCATGCTCAATTAAAAGGGCTGGTGCTGCAATTTTGGCATGCACAGGTTCATTTTCTAAGAGGTGTGTTGAAGCATGGGAAGCTGTACAAGAACATGCATGAAAAAGCATCTCAAGGTGATACAGATTCCTACCTTACAAAATAGATGTTATGGATTAAATGTGGTCTATGTGATGTGATATATCTACGTTAGACACAATATATTCAATGTAAAGTAACTCTCCTTAAGAAATTCTTACGAAATTCCTAGCTATTTTGTCAAATTGTCTAATCCTTACAATGGATTTGCAATGTGATTAGGGTGACAATTCCCTCTTGGCCAGCTCTTGAATTACTGCAACATTTAGACATACAGTAGCTCTAGTTATGGTCAGTTCCTTGGCTGACAAAATATAAACAGCACCCTACACGCACTGGAGAGAGAGAGAAAGAGATAGAGAGCAGAAGGAAATCACTTTTACATAATTTGTTTGACTAACATTTTATTTTAGATTACATTTCCAGTACTGTATTGCTTTCCCTCAGAGTAACATAGCATGGCCATGTTAGGGGGGGCATTTGCTCTAGGATATCAATCATCTCCCAAATAACCATGATTGCCCCTCTCTTCTAGGAATTTCAGCTGTGCACTTGGTGGAAGCTGGACTGAAATCCTACTGTGACTTTGCAGTTTACCCTTTCCTATAGCTTTGCAAGCTCATAACGGTGGATATATGTGCACGTATTTGCGTACCTGTGTGTGAGAGAGATGAGAGGGAGGGGAGTACTCCAACTGTACATTCACATACAAATATACAGAGGAGACACCCAATAGCTTTGAAAATGGTCAGACTGAAATAGTATCTTGCTGTAACTGGTACGACAAGGCTTGTAAAAACCTCTTCTGTTTAACATAGCCCATGCTACAATATCTTAAATCACCCTGCCCACTACTTCCTGATAAGTTACTACAGACCTCAGCTTCAAAAAGGCTGACAGTGCTGCTTCCAGTCATCTTTTTGTGTGACAGAGCCCCCCCCCCCCAAAAAAAACCTTCTCAGCAAGATTGTGCACAACCATCAAGTGTGATGAAGTAACTTATTCATTACAGACAATGCATCAAACAACTAGAGGTGCTAAAACACATACATAAACTACGATCTTGTGACGCAAACGGCAATAGTAATGTGGTGCTGGCCTGTCATACGGGTAATTTGGCACACAATGGCTGAAAAAATCCACTCTCTTTCCTGTCTGGCGCTGAGAGGGAATAGTTGGCAGATCGAGGTCCATGCCAGGGCTCAGGCATGTATGTGTAAGTTCACTACATGAGTCTTCCAAAGCATCTGCTATCTGAGGAATGGGGCCTTGTGCTGAAAGTGGAGAAGATAGGGAGCCAGAAAAAGCCAGCCTGCATCTGCCAGTGATCTCAAGTGTGGCGGCCCTTGACAGTTTCAGTCACACAGGATCAGCCACTGACCGTCAGAGACACATCACATTCTGAGCCACAGAGACCTCTCTTTGGAGTGGGTGAGACAACAGGAGGCTGGTGTGGGGAGGATGGCCCATAATTCAGTTCAATCCAGTATAGGCTTAACTGAATGACAAAATAGACAGAATAAAATATGGAATTTTATTGAATAGTTTGGGGTAGGCCTCGTCTACGAGGAATGCTCCTCAGAGCCAGATGCTGATGACAGACTGTCCTATGTTGGGCAGCTGGCATCAAAACCCCCCTGCTGGGGGAATGAGGTTATTATGCTGGTGGTGGTGGGGAGTTGGAAGGTCGTTGCTACAAAACAACAAGTGGGAGGCACAAAGGTTTGAGTTGACATACACAGTAAATAATCCTCCAGATTCATGCCCATCGGAGAGAAAGGAGAGTGCTTAATGCACGAGTGAGCCCATAGGTTAATCAACAAGAGCGGTGGAATTGTCTTGGTGTGCCACGCTCATAGGCTGAAGTTAATAGGTGAATGACATTCCACACGCTAGCTAATAGTAAAGGAGGTAGGATGTGACACTATGCTGATGAGGTAACGATATAAACATTACCATAAATACCTGCTATGCTAATAAGGTGACATTATAACCGCTACCACATAAATACCAGATATGCTGATGAGTGAGATAGGAAGCGATGTGAATTATACTGTTACGGCTGTCGTCGGAATGAGACCAAATTGCAGCGTGGTAGGCGTACATTTAGAATTTATTGAACGAACACCAAAAAAACAAGAAAGATAAGTGACACGTAAAGTAATGTAGCGCTAAACCAGCAACTAACAAAAACAAGATCCCACAACAGAAAGTGGGAAAAAGGGCTGCCTAAGTATCAAATCAAATCAAGTTTATTTTATATAGCCCTTCGTACATCAGCTAATATCTCGAAGTGCTGTACAAAAACCCAGCATAAAACCCCAAACAGCAAGCAATGCAGGTGTAGAAGCACGGCGGCTAGGAAAAACTTCCTAGAAAGGCCAAAACCTAGGAAGAAACCTAGAGAGGAACCAGGCTATGAGGGGTGGCCAGTCCTCTTCTGGCTGTGCCGGGTGGAGATTAAAACAGAACATGGCCAAGATGTTCAAATGTTCATAAATGACCAGCATGGTCAAATAATAATCAGGAGTAAATGTCAGTTGGCTTTTCATAGCCGATCATTAAGAGTATCTCTACCGCTCCTGCGGTCTCTAGAGAGTTGAAAACAGCAGGTCTGACAGTAGCACGTCCGGTGGACAGGTCAGGGTTCCATAGCCGCAGGCAGAACAGTTGAAACTGGACAGCAGCAAGGCCAGGTGGACTGGGGACAGCAAGGAGTCACATGCCCGTAGTCCTGACGCATGGTCCTAGGGCTCAGGTCCTCCGAGAGAGAGAAAGAAAGAGCATACTTAAATTCACACAGGACACCAGATAAGACAGGAGAAGTACTCCAGATATAACCAACTGACCCTAGCCCCCGACACATAAACTACTGCAGCATAAATACTGGAGCTGAGACAGGAGGGGTCAGGGGACACTGTGCCCCATCCGATGATACCCCGGACAGGGCCAAACAGAAGGATATAACCCACCCACTTTGCCAAAGACAGCCCCCACACTACTAGAGGGATATCTTCAACCACCAACTTACCATCCTGAGACAAGGCCGAGTAAGCCCACAAAGATCTCCACCACAGCACAAACCAAGGGGGCGCCAACCCAGACAGGAAGATCACGTCAGTAACTCAACCCACTCAAGTGACGCACCCCTCCTAGGGACGGCATGAAAGAGCACCAGTAAGCCAGTGACTCAGCCCCTGTAATAGGGTTAGAGGCAGAAAATCCCAGTGGAGAGAGGGGAACCGGCCAGCAGAGACAGCAAGGACGGTTCGTTGCTCCAGAGCCTTTCCGTTCACCTTCACACTCCTGGGCCAGACTACACTCAATCATATGACCTACTGAAGAGATAAGTCTTCAGTAAAGACTTAAAGGTTGAGACCGAGTCTGCCTCTCCACATGGGTAGGCAGACTATTCCATAAAAATGGAGATCTATAGGAGAAAGCCCTGCTCCAGCTGTTTGCTTAAAATCTAGGGACAATTAGGAGGCCTGCGTCTTGTGACCGTAGCGTACGTGTAGGTATGTACGGCAGGACCAACTCGGAAAGATAGGTAGGAGCAAGCCCATGTAACGCTTTATAGGTTAATAGTAAAACCTTGAAATCAGCCCTTGCCTTAACAGGAAGCCAGTGTAGGGAAGCTAGCACTGGAGTAATATGATCAAATTTCTTGGTTCTAGTCAGGATTCTAGCAGCCGTATTTAGCACTAACTGAAGTTTATTTAGTGCTTTATCCGGGTAGCCGGAAAGTAGAGCATTGCAGTAGTCTAACCTAGAAGTAACAAAAGCATGGATTACTTTTTCTGCATCATTTTTGGACAGAACATTTCTGATTTTTGCAATGTTACGTAGATGGAAAAAASCTGTCCTTGAAACAGTCTTGATATGTTCGTCAAAAGAGAGATCAGGGTCCAGAGTAACGCCGAGGTCCTTCACAGTTTTATTTGAGACAACTTTACAACCATCAAGATTAATTGTCAGATTTAACAGAATATCTCTTTGTTTCTTGGGACCTAGAACAAGCATCTCTGTTTTGTCCGAGTTTAAAAGTAGAACGTTTTCAGCCATCCACTTCCTTATGTCTGAAACACAGGCTTCTAGCGAGGGCAATTTTGGGGCTTCACCATGTTTCATTGAAATGTACAGCTGTGTGTCATCCGCATAGCAGTGAAARTTAACATTATGTTTTCGAATGACATCCCCAAGAGGTAAAATATATAGTGAGAACAATAGTGGTCCTAAAACGGAACCTTGAGGAACACCGAAATGTACAGTTGATTTGTCAGAGGACAAACCATTCACAGAGACAAACTGATATCTTTCCAAAAGATAAGATCTAAACCAGGCCAGAACTTGTCAGTGTAGACCAATTTGGGTTTCCAGTCTCCCCAAAAGAATGTGGTGATCGATGGTATCAAAGGCAGCACTAAGGTCTAGTAGCACGAGGACAGATGCAGAGCCTCGGTCTGACGCCATTAAAAGGTHATTTACCACCTTCACAAGTGCAGTCTCAGTGCTATGATGGGGTCTAAAACCAGACTGAAGCATTTCGTATACATTGTTTGTCTTCAGGAAGGCAGTGAGTTGCTGCGCAACAGCTTTTTCAAWTTTTTTTGAGAGTAATGGAAGATTCGATATAGGCCGATAGTTTTTTATATTTTCTGGGTCAAGGTTTGGCTTTTTCAAGAGAGGCTTTATTACTGCCACTTTTAGTGMGTTTGGTACACATCCGGTGGATAGAGAGACGTTTATTATGTTCAACATAGGAGGGCCAAGCACATGAAGCAGCTATTTCAGTAGTTTAGTTGGAATAGGATCCAGTATGCAGCTTGAAGGTTTAGAGGCCATGATTATTTTCATCATTGTGTCAAGAGATATAGTACTAAAACACTTAAGTGTCTCTCTTGATCCTAGATCCTGGCAGAGTTGTGCAGACTCAGGACAGCTAAGCTTTGGAGGAATACGCAGATTTAAAGAGGAGTCCGTAATTTGCTTTCTAATGATCATGATCTTTTCCTAAAAGAAGTTCATGAATTTATTACTGCTAAAGTGAAAGCCATCCTCACTTGGGGAATGCTGCTTTTTAGTTAGCTTTACAACAGTATCAAAAATAAATGTTGGATTGTTCTTATTTTCCTCAATTAAGTTGGAAAAGTAGGATGATCGAGCAGCAGTGAGGGCTCTTCGATACTGCACGGTACTGTCTTTCCAAGCTAGTCGGAAGACTTCCAGTTTGGTGTGGCGCCATTTCCGTTCCAATTTTCTGGAAGCTTGCTTCAGAGCTCGGGTATTTTCTGTATACCAGGGAGCTAGTTTCTTATGACAAATGTTTTTAGGGGTGCAACTGCATCTAGGGTATTGCGCAAGGTTAAATTGAGTTCCTCAGTTAGGTGGTTAACTGATTTTTGTCCTCTGACGTCCTTGGGTAGGCAGAAGGAGTCTGGAAGGGCATCAAGGAATCTTTGTGTTGTCTGAGAATTTATAGCACGACTTTTGATGCTCCTTGGTTGGGGTCTGAGCAGATTATTTGTTGCGATTGCAAACGTAATAAAATGGTGGTCCGATAGTCCAGGATTATGAGGAAAAACATTAAGATCCACAACATTTATTCCATGGGACAAGACTAGGTCCAGAGTATGACTGTGGCAGTGAGTAGGTCCAGAGACATGTTGGACAAAACCCACTGAGTCGATGATGGCTCCAAAAGCCTTTTGGAGTGGGTCTGTGGACTTTTCCATATGAATATTAAAATCACCAAAAATTTGAATATTATCTGCTATGACTACAAGGTCCGATAGGAATTCAGGGAACTCAGTGAGGAACGCTGTATATGGCCCAGGAGGCCTGTAAACAGTAGCTATAAAAAGTGATTGAGTAGGCTGCATAGATTTCATGACTAGAAGCTCAAAAGACTAAAACGTCTTTTTTTTTTTTTGTAAATTGAAATTTGCTATCGTAAATGTTAGCAACACCGCCTTTGCGGGATGCACGGGGGATATGGTCATGATTATTATTATTATTATATGGTCATGATTATGGTCATGATTAAGTATGATTCCCAATCAGAGACAACGATAGACAGCTGCCTCTGATTGGGAACCATACTCGGCCAAAAACAAAGAAATAGACAACATAGAATGTCCACCCCAAATCACACCCTGACCTAACCAAATAGAGAAATAAAACGGCTCTCTAAGGTCAGGGCGTGACATATACAGTTGAAGTCAGAAGTTTACATACACCTTAGCCAAATACATTTAAACTCAGTTTTTTACAATTCCTGACATTTAATCAGAGTAAAAATTCCCCGTCTAAGGTCAGTTAGGATCGCCACTTCATTTTAAGAATGTGAAATGTCAGAATAATAGTAGAGAGAATTATTTCTTTCAGCTTTTATTTCTTTCATCACATTCCCAGCGGGTCAGAAGTTTACAAACACTCAATTCGTATTTGGTAGCATTGCCTTGAAATTGTTTAACTTGGGTCAAACGTTACGGGTAGCCTTCCACAAGCTTCCCACGAGTTGGGTGAATTTTGGGCCATTCTTCCTGACAGAGCTGGTGTAACTGAGTCAGGTTTGTAGGCCTCCTTGCTCGCACATGCTTTTTCAGTTCTGCCCACACATTTTCTATAGGATTGAAGTCAGGGCTTTGTGATGGCCACTCTAATACCTTGACTTTGTTGTCCTTAAGCTATTTTGCCACAACTTTGGAAGTATGCTTGGGGTCATTGTCCATTTGGAAGACCCATTTGTGACCAAGCTTTAACTTCCTGACTGATGTCTTGAGATGTTGCTTCAATATATCCACCTAATTTTCCTACCTCATGATGCCATCTGTTTTGTGAATTGTACCGGTCCCTCCTGCAGCAAAGCACCCCCACAACATGATGCAGCCACCCCCGTGCTTCACGGTTGGGATGGTGTTCTTTGGCTTGCAAGCCTCCCCCTTTTTCCTCCAAACATAACAATGGGCATTATGGCCAAACAGTTCTATTTTTGTTTCATTAGACCAGAGGACATTTCTCTAAAAAGTACGATCTTTGTCCCAATGTGCAGTTGCAAACCGTAGTCTGGATTTTTTATGGCGGTTTTGGAGCAGTGGCTTCTTCCTTGCTGAGCGGCTTTTCAGGTTATGTCGATATAGGACTCGTTTTACTGTGTATATAGATACTTTTGTACCTGTTTCCTCCAGCATCTTCACACGGTCCTTTTCTGTTCTGGGATTGATTTGTACTTTTCGCACCGAAGTACGTTCATCTCTAGGAGACAGAACACATCTCCTTCCTGAGCGGTATGACGGCTACGTGGTCCCATGGTGTTTATACTTGCGTACCATTGTTTGTACAGATGAACGTGATACCTTCTGCCGTTTGGAAATTGCTCCCAATGATGAACCAGACTTATGGAGGTCTACAACAGGTCTTGGCTGATTTCTTTTGATTTCCCCATGATGTCAATCAAAGAGGCACTGAGTTTGAAGGTAGGCCTTGAAATACATCCACAGGTACACCTTCAATTGACTCAAATTAGGTCAATTAGCTTATCAGAAGCTTCTAAAGCCATGACATCATTTTCTGGAATTTTCCAACTTAGTGCATGTAAACTTCTCAACCACTGGAATTGTGATACAGTGAATTATAAGTGAAATAATCTGTCTGGAAACAATTGTTGGAAAAATTACTTGTGTCATGCACAAAGTAGATGTCCTAACTGACTTGCCAAAACTATAGTTTGTTAACAAGAAATTTATGGAGTGGTTGAAAAACTAGTTTTAATGACTCCAACCTAAGTGTATGTAAACTTCCGACTTCAACTGTAGATATGGGCATAATGAGTAGAACTATAGAGGTTTGTGTGCAGTTCCTTTGAAGGAAACACAGTTGGAATCTACGTGGAATATGTAATCATGCCTCAAGGCAGGGCAAATATAAACAATTACTCATATGGGCCTTATGACCTTGAATACGACCCTGGCCTGTGATATGACCCTTTACCTGAATGGTAATGTGCAGAGTCATGGTAGGGCAGGCATGGAGGCTGAAGAGGGGCATTGCTCTGGCATAGCAGCATTAGGGGCTAATCCTCAATAGAACAGGTGTGAGAGTGGGGTGTCAGCACCATTGGCATGGCTAGACTTGAGCCTTTGTTTTAAATGGGACAGGCATGTGGCATCTTCTTCCGTCCGACAAACTCTGGCATAGGCAGGACTAGGGTGTCAAACTTTCATTGAAAATGAGAGATGTATTTACAAGTAAAAGGTTTGTTTAATCCATAGCTGCATTCAAGGAATGTGAATAGAAAAGTGGGAGGATGGCAGTTGTTCTGCTTAGTAATGTTGCCTGGTAACCACTCAGCTTGTTGGACATGTGTTGGTGGTTGCAAAAGACCTTTATCCGGTGTGACTCCATCTCCTCTGAATATCTTTGTTACAGTATTTTACAACATTGTTATAAACTATGGCCTGGAGTGGCTTTAGAGGTGAAGTCATCAGTCATCAKCAGACTCACACAGCTTAGTCATACCTCCCTGATACATAGAGATAGCCATCTCGGAGCCTGACCATGAAGATTACAGAAATAAAACACATAGAAAGGAAATAATATGGCATTTAAACAGCTCAGGGTGAAWAAATATGAACATATAAGGAACACAAGCTGATATAAAAGAATATTGGACACCAGCTCAATATAATACATAATGTACGTATACTCATGACACTAGTGTTTGAGTAGATTAAAGAAGGGCACTGTGCTTTCACTTTCACTGTTTTGGTCTGTTTTGGTAGAGGATCATGGCACAGATGATGTTATGGTCTGTTTCTGCTCCAGCTGGAGCGGTTTAGCAACACTAGCATGTTGTTTTATTGATGAGTCTGCAGAAGTGGCCCACATAAGAGGCCTAATTACAGAAGCTCGATTTCTTATCACATGGCTTCCCTACAGGAGGGAGAACTGGATTCACCAGATTGTTGGACTCCTTGGTGAAGAACCAGAATTAACTCAACCTGTCCAACTCTCACAATAGCTCTGATAACACAGACACGCTGGTTTTCGGTCAGAAATGTCTGGAATGTTCACTTATCATAGCTTCTTCAATGGCATCTGATGAGTAAGAATGCTCTGTGTGTCTCTTTGACATTTCATTTTATTTAGCGTTGGTCAATATTTGGAACGATTATATGATTCAAAGCAAACACAGTAAGAGGAGGCCTTTGCTTGAAGAACATTTCACTCAAATAGATTTTCTTATTTGATAGAGTGATGAATTTGACCCAGTTTTCTGTTGCAGTGTCACGGCCGTTGAAAGAACTTGACCAAGGTGTAGCGTGGTCAGCGTACACTTTCTTTTTAATTAAAAATGACGCCTACAAAACAAACCGTGAAGCTAAAGGCTATGTGCCATAAACAAAGTCAACTTCCCACAAAGACAGGTGGGAAAAAGGGCTACATAAGTATGGTTCTCAATCAGAGACAACGATAGACAGCTGTCCCTGATTGAGAACCCTACCCGGCCAAAACATAGAAATACAAAATAATAGAACATGTTACCCATTCCAAATCACACCCTGACCAAACCAAATAGAGACATAAAAAGGATCTCTAAGGTCAGGGCGTGACATGCAGTTGATGTTAGACAGTTCCATTTCTGTTCTCAGCAATAAGACTGAGACTCTAAAGCCTCATCCTGTAGGTGTGTCTATGTGTGGTTGTGAGAGGTCGACAAAGAAGGAGGGGCAGTGGTATGAGTCCTCCAGAAGTGTGAAATAAAGGCTGAGTGCATGAGACAGCAAATATGACAGAATGCTATGTTCATGACAGAGGAAGTAATTGACGATTGTAATGTGTGTGAACAAGGGACTGAAGGTCAGTGGTAAATGCCTTGAATTACCTCATCAATATTTTTTGGCCTCCACTGTCTCTCCAAGCAAACTGCAGAATACCCATAATCCATGAACACTGGCTGCTGCATTGAGCAGGCTGCTTGCCAAGTGAAACCTGTGATAGGATGCAGTAAACAGTCTGACAACCCTCTGAGGCACCACGAGGTAGACGCAGCACAGACCAATGATTATATATCGGTAAAACTACCAGTATAACCACATGTATGACCCCCAGTGAGCAGCACTTTTCATTAACTTTTAATCATTAGACAAGACCATTAACATCGTCATCTAAGGCAGTGTTTCCCAAACTGGGTGCACTTTTTTTTTTTTGCCCTAGAACTATACAGCTTATTCAAATAACCAACTCATAATCAAGCTTTGATTATTTGAACCACCATTGTAGTGCTGGAGAAAATAACTAAACGTGCCCCCGGGGAGGTCAGGACCAAGTTTGGGAACCCCTGATCTATGGTATGTATGATGTCAGCCTAAGTAATTGATTCACAATTCACATGCACATTCAGCTTTGAAAATTGTTGGCAGTGGGAGGATATCATGTAGCAAACGGATCACATACTTCCTTGTTCATTTATGCAGGAGAGTGAGGAAGTGATAAGGCCTGTTAAGACAGAATCATCACTTGATGAGAAAAAAAACTTMTATTTGAATGCTGATGGAAAGTGAAGGCTGTCGGGGGTAATGGTTTGTGACACATTTTTTGATTGTTTTGAATAGGTTACCTCATCCAATTTTCTACATTATTAATTGGTTATCTTAAGAATAAGACATTCTTAAAAACCTAAAAGATTGTGTTGACGAGCATCTTTATACTGACCGACCAAGGCAGTGGGTGAGCAACTTGAAAAATGAAAGGAGAATCTGCCAAAYACCCATTCTGCCAAACAGAATCTACATACAACACCCTAAAGATGTTTATAGCATGATTAATCAACCCCAATGAAAACAAGCAGTCCCCTCTCAGGGTGGAAGCCCAAAATGGCTGTATACAGGAGGTTGTGCATCGATATACTGTCCTAAAAGCATGCTGTTCCTGTTGTGATTGGAGCAGGCCAGTGTTAATTGAAAGAGGAAACTTACGTAACATGTTCCTGGCTCCTCTGGGACACAAAACAAAGGCTACTGTTTTCACCCCTTAATTGGAGATTATGATTCATATATGCAAATTCCCCATGTCTCTAATTAGTTTTTTTTAGGCGTGCTAGGACTAGCAGAGTGATGATTCATTGAAAATCGTCTTTGAAGCCTTAATTCTGTAGCACAGACCTCCTGGTTGGCTCCCATTCCCCGGAGATTAAACCCAAAATGTAATTACAAGGCAGATAGATCTCTGTTCTCTCTGACACAGAAACCCAGCCACACATTGAAGATGGAGAAACGCACTGGGAGATTAGAGAACAGAAAGTTTTAGAGCTGGCGATTATCAGGTTTAACAATCCAAGAGTTTCATCAGTGATATGGCAAAATTAGATATTTCCTCTTGATCCTATTCCAAACATTGTTTTTCTTTTATGTGAATGACCCCTCTCCGACCCCCGTCGACCCCCTCTCCGACCCCCGTCGACCCCAGTCTGTTTACAGAGTATGTCACATAAACTAACCCTGGAGAGGAGATATTTGCTGCCAATATAATAAAGACAGCTGCACAACAAAGCACTCTCTCTCTGCCCATCTGATATGCTGGAAATCAATGGACTATTTTCCATCCCCATTGCAAACCTAATGTGGCACTGCTTTAATCCATGGAAATATCAACAAAATGGACAGGGCACTACCACAGTGGCTAAATATACACAGTCAAGCCAGGAGACATCAATACAAAGTGTGAGACAGGCGCTGTTTAATCCAAAGATTCCCCTTCCCACCCCAGTACAAATGTGCAACAGTCTGCTCAATCACGGATCAGAAATAGAAGGCTTGACACAGCTATTTAGTCCTGACCACATTCCTTTTAAAACCATGTATACCACTAGCATTGCTCTATCAAACAAAGGCATAGAAGTAAGTCAAACCAGTGTGGACACTGTCTGGACAAAAGGATGTGAAACATGAGGGCCAACGCCCCCCTTGCTCTCTATTTTTGCTGGTCTGCTGTACTGAGCTCTATCTAGACCAGAGGCTGTGTGAGCTAGACACGGCTGTCAGTTCACATTACGTTGCTGGACTGAGGAGAGGGCCCTTATCTGTGCCACACTCTGGGAGATGAGAAACACGCTGGGGCTGGAATACAGAGGAAAAATCCTGAGCTGTTAAACAGGTTCTGACAGGGAGGATGGTGCAGGCAAAAACCTATTTAAAGGACCATTCAAGACAATATGATACTAGCTACAACTACCATCAATATTTTTACATCTTCCAGAAGTGCTATCCAAGGACACTAAGTGCATCTTGTTACATCCTGTCATAAACTGAATCCTGACTAATAGGCAGTTTGTAAAACACAACTCTTGATTGCATCGTTTTGGGAAGATGAATTGCAATGCTTTTTCTTGTTGATAATAGTTTTAGCATAGGAAACAAGAGATGTGAGGAGGCAGAACTCAACACCTTTTTCCCTTGACACAGAGATTCAGGGCTGAGGTAGGCCTCAGGGCAGGGCACTAGGGTTCTTTGTGAGCTGTGGGGTGAGGGGGCAGGGAGGTAGGGTGTCTGGGGAGCTGTTTTATGCAGTGGGGCCATCAGCAGGCCAGGTCAGGCCAGCTCCTCTTACTGCGGGAGATCAATAACAGCAGCAGGGGTGGCGCCATGAAGCGCTGATTCAGCATAATCTCTCACCCCCCGCTACCATTTTCTGATTTTCACACTCTCCCTGTTTCTCACTTTGTTCCTCCTTTTCCCCTACACAATGTCTCTCTGCTCCTTCCTCTCTGTAATAGAGATGCTATACCAGCATGTCAGTCTTACTCTCTCTCCATCTTTGCCTCACGTATTGCCAACCCCCTCTTTTTTCCTCTCTCCGTCTCCCTTGGATACCAGCTGCCTCCAGTCTGCCGTCTGACAACACAGTGCTAGTATCGTTGTGCTAACACTACAAGTAGTGATGTTCAAAGAGCTAACAGCACAGATTGTGGGGGCTAAACAGCTCTAGTGCCTGGAGCAATACCAGCATCAATAACAGTATATTGATAATCACAACACTGATGCTAAATGTTTAAAGTTTAAATTAGTATGACATATAAGGCCATCAACTACACACGTCCATTCACTAACCCATTAACGGATCAAACAGATATACACTGAAACGCAGCCCCAGACATGAGCGGAATTGATTAACTGTGGGAATCATAGACACACAGTTAGCTCAGTGTGGCTTCATGTCTCTTAGGCAGAGACAGAGGAAACTGGAGGCTGTGTTTATTGATGGTGGGTGTTGTTTGTGCTGTGTGGAAGCTTCATTCACTCTAATATGGCAGGGTGACTGAGACTGGCCCTGCACTGTCTATGACAATGGCTCCAGTGTGTGAGTGGAAGGTTAGTGAGCTACTGTTCTATCTACCATTGTGTCCTCCTCGTATTTCTGGTGATACAGTGTATATAGGYAATAGCATGCCTCTCAGGGAGCGGCCATCAGGTCTTATCTCTGTGGGGATAATGACTAACACCACCAAGGATTAGTCAGTGGTGTTCTGGAGGCAGGAAATGGGGAATTTATTACAGGGAAATTCAATATTCTGTAGAGCTTGTCACCATGAATTATGTTGGATGTCGGAGATGCCATTGATCCAAATCTAAACATGTAGTGATAATTCTCTTAGATGAAGTTTAAACTGTTTGAAATTCTGAGTCTAGTTAAGAGTAAGTTATATTGAGGAATAACTAATAAACCAACTATTAAGTGACGTTTGACAATTTTCAAGTGATATCAATTTAATAACATGGCAATACTTTGTGCTTTCTGATAAAGATGGAACTTGGCACTTGTGATATTAATCAAAGTGAAATCACATTCAAATGATTTAATGATCTGGAGGACCAGTGTGGATGACTGCATTTCTCTCTGTGAGCAGTGAGCAGTATGACGCAGTGAGTTATGAATGGGCTTGCCATGGTTCGGAGGCCTCTTGGATTGGTGGTGCAGATCTGTCCCATGGGCGCCCTCTGGTGGCTGTCTCTCTACATGAACACATGCTGCATCAGCCTGGAGCTCTCCATGCCAGGGGAGAGGCGCATGGCCCCTGACTGAGACAGCAGGATGGAGAGGATCTCCTGGGCCAGTAAAGGCTTGTTCTTCTGGCCACAGCAACCTGCTATCTCACCCCAGTTCTCTGCAGAACACCCAGTATCATCCAGAATCACCTTCTCCAAAGTACCTGAAAATCACAGCACTACTAGTCAACTCAACTTGTGTATGTGTGTGCGCGACCATGTGTGGTTGCCCTGCTGATTGGTGGGTGGGTATAGCCTACCTACCTTGCCCACTTGAATGTGTTTCCTCCACCATCTGCAGTGCCAGGTCCTCCAGATCAGAGTTGAGCAGAGCATGGCAGGCAAAGCCCATAGAAAGCACTGCAGGCTGGCCCTGGTACTCCTGAGTCAACGCCTGGAGAAGAGCCAGACTGGGACAACCCTTCAGCACAAACAGACAGTCACCTGCGCACAAACATACACACAGAGAACAATACACACACACTGAGTCACTCACACATTTACTACATAGGATGTGTGTGAATAGTATCTGTAAATGAGTGTTCCCCACCTGCAGTAAAGCCTTTGCTTTGATAGATGAACTCCATAGTACTGCTGGTCATGCCTCTCTTGCACATGCTCAGTGCGGCCTTCCTGAGCACGCCGCAGGCCTTGTAGACGATGTGGGCCAGAGCCAGGCATGTGTCGGCCATCCGCAGCTTCCTGTCTCCATACTCACAGATCACATCCCCCAGAGCCTCGCTGTATGTTAGCCTGTGAAGGTTATGGAGAAAGCTGTAACCCGACATAGACTCAATAACAAAGAGCTCTAAACACAATACCTATATATCTTATATCGTGATTGCTACAACCATGCCCAGCTATACCATTCAAACCCTACAACAAAAAGACTCATAACCCCTAACGCTCATATTATTTATACACTCTGATTGGCTGACCGCTTCTGGGTTACCCAGTGTGTGACCAGCTCTACATAGTTGAGCTGCATGGCACACCGGACCCCCTCCACTGACAGGGTCTCCCCAGGCAGCTGTTTCCCAGCATGCACCGAGATCATGAGTGCCTGGAAGAAGAGAAGCAGAGGGGGCAGTTCCCCCTGGCCATGGTACACTGTGACCGCTAGAGGGGAAACAAAGATGACATAGGTTGAAAACAGTTCAGACTTAAATACTCTATATACCCCTACCTACATGTACAAATGACCTCGACTAACCTGTACCCCCGCACATTTACTCTGTACCAGGCCCCCTGTATATAGCCTCGTTATTATTATGTAATTCTACTGTGTTACTTTTTATTTTTACATAATTTTATAAATATTTTCCTGACTCTTATTTCTTGAACTGCACTGTTGGTTAAGGGCTTGTAAGTAAGCATTTCACGGTAAGGTCTACATCTGTTGTATTTGGCACATGTGACAAATTAAATTAGATTTATGTGCTGTATGCCTGTACAAGATGCAGTGTTACTTTATGGTTGAGACCACAATGACCCACATGATGTGTGTATAGGGACCACAACACTATAGGACATCTGTATAAGATAGAAAATAAGGAGTTTCCACCTTTGAACCTTTCCATTGTCTCCATGTTTCTCAAAACTCCATGAGGGGATTTGGCAGCATGGAAAGCAGCTGCCTCATACTCACCCCCCTCAAATAGGTCAATGAACCTGCAGGGAGACACAACACATAGAGGAATGATCTATACATACAGTATGCATTGGTTGAGAGCATAGTACTAGAACTCGGAAAAGAACTGAAGTACCTTTCAATGTAATCCACCAAGAGCTCCGATTCATTGACCTTGCTGGGATCATCCTCTTCAAACACTACTGCACTAATGCCAAGGAAATCAGTGTCGCTCACTAAAATGAAAATCATATCACTTTATTGCTGCTGTATCATGAGCCTTATCATAGTTAAAAAACAAACAAAAGCTCTCGTGAGGTTTATAGACCTGCCGCAGCTAGGCTACATTATCCCTGACTAGAACTTCATTCACTGTCAGTGTCACTAATACTAACATACACTGTATGCTAAAGTGGAAGTGTAAAATACTTTTCAGATCAAATATATTCTCCAGTTTTGATGTTATGAACTCCAGAAGAGTGACTTCTTTTCCTGTCTTTTCCCATGTCATGAGGGAGTCATTCAGAAACTTCATCTTTTTGTATCTAGAAAATCAGAAGAACCGATAACTTTAGCAACAACATAGGCGTCTTTAATGGTATTCTATAGCCACTTGTGCCAGTGAGTCTTGAGCAAAGAGAGACACAGTCTCACCGGAGTTGGAGTCTCTCATTCTCCACTGCCAGCTCATCCCTCTGGTCCAGGGCGGATCGCATTTTATTGTCCAGGTCATTCTTGACAGAAACAGATACATACTGGCTCTTCCTCTTTATCTGCAGGTCGGCTCGCTTTCGCTCAAGGTACTCCAAATGCTTTGCCAGAGCTGCTGGGTTCATCGACTCATCAAATGTCAGACCTGGAAAAAACTATACTGTAAGCACCACTCATGAATGACATATTGACATGACACATGACAATATGTACTTGTGTAAACATACAGCCATTATAATGTTAAGACAAAACAAAACGGCACAATGAGTTCAGCAATGTAGGACCATGCCTGGAATTTGCCCAACGGGCCGTAATGTCTTGCTGTCTGAGGTCTTCTGACGCAATGAGGGTCTCTTGTCTCTCCTTGACTCCTGTAGTCTATTTAACTCAGCCTGCAGCTCTGCAGTGTCTCTCTGAATGATAGCAATCCTAGAACGGGGAAAAACAAGGTTTAGGCATGGATTATATACTATACTCTGGGGCCGCATTGTGCCATGTTGAAAAATTGAAGTGATTTTCTTGCCTTTCTTGAAGCTGGACAGCTCTTCTCTGACAGTACATAAGGGATGTGGGCTGGGCCACCATGGCCTTCAGTTTCCCATGTGCTAACTTGGCATCACGCTCACTCTTCTTTATGGTACAGATGAACTCATCATACTCTTTCTTGATGGAAGTGAGAATGGTTTTGTATGCAGTTGCATACTCAATTACCTGAGAAAATCAAACAAGCAAGAGACAGGCATAGTTACAACGCAACAAGTTAGCCTAGGCATTCTGATCAGTTCACGTCGTGTGTAGGCCTAAAAAAATGATTGAGTGATGATGCTGAAACAAGGCGAAAGGGTATGGTGGTTCATGTTGATACCTTATCAAATGCAGAACTGTAAATGATGTAACGTTGCTCATCAGGTCCCTCGTCTGGACACATCAGACGTTCCATCTCATGTTGAATGTATTCACCAAGAGATTCTAGGAAATACTTGTCACTGGCAGATTTGATAGGTGGCAAGGTTCTTCTTTCAGATTCTTCTGCAGAGTGATGTAAGTTTCCAGCCCCAAACATGATTTTCTTATGTTTTTCAATTGCTGCTTAGAGCATGGTTTCATTTCTCCAACACGGAGAAATATTGCAGATAAATGTTCAAAAGATAAACAGGAAGGTTGCTATGGACATCTCGAGGGTATGTTGGGTAATGTAGTTATAACATCGACGACAACAACAAAAAAACGATCAAAACTAATTTCATATTTTCAGATAAAAACTAAATAAGCGTTATGTAAATAAACTTTACTGAGAGAGGTATTTTGAACAGGCATCTTATTTAACACCTACTCCCTGCAGACGAGCCCCGAAAACCCCGTCGCACGCGTCGAAAGCCCTCTTCTCATGATCCGCCATTAGCAGGAGACCTGTGGTAAGATCGTGCTCTCTATTTTAGGCCATTATTTACTATAATAACGACATTGTATACTGTGTTAAAGCTGACATAGTTATAAATACAACGCTGTCGTTCATATGTGCAGGTGGATTGAACGCCAAGATGCAGATTTTCGTCAAAACCCTCACGGGGAAGACTATAACCCTCGAGGTGGGTACTTAGGGCTTGTGTCACAAGTTGTGATGGAGGGCTTCTTGCCTCTACTAGCGGAGCATGTGTACATGATTTTTAAAATATTATTCTAGAGTGCGTTATTTCAGTAATTAATCAGCCTTATACATTTGTAAGTCCACTAATCTTTATTGGAGTAGCCGGAACTCTCCAACCTTTGATCTTAGTTTTTAAAAATGTATTCTGAACTGCTACGTTAGCTGGCTAATGTTACAGTAGCTAGCTACATTTCGATAGCATGGCCCTGCGTATACACGTGGAAATGACCAGGTCAGCTCGGCTAACTAATTTAACATCCCTCTGTTAATGTAACTTTCCATATGATAAGTGATATTTGTTCTTGACGTTTGGCTGGTAACAATTTGACGTTAATCAATATCCTGGGAAGTCTTGTTAGCCACGTTACTGTTTTAAAAACTGACAGGTTCTCTTATTTCCAGGTTGAGCCTTCAGATACCATTGAAAATGTCAAGGCTAAGATTCAAGACAAAGAAGGTAATTACATACATTTTTCATCCTTGTCATCCGTTGAATTGCATATAAGAGAGCACTGACGTTGGCTCTCAAAGACTGAACTCCATGTACTCTGGTCCCCCTCTAGGTATCCCTCCTGATCAGCAGAGGTTGATCTTTGCTGGTAAGCAGCTGGAGGATGGACGCACACTGTCTGACTACAACATTCAGAAGGTGAGAACATTTTAGCCTCCCTAAACGTTTGACAATACTACACTTTAGTAAAGGTGTTGCAGGAAGTAGATTAMGTCAACTAAGTGCCAACACACAATTCCCTTAGATCAGGGTTTCTCAGAGGTCTCAATATGTTTACCTGACCTGGGACTCTGGTTGGGTTCTGTTCTAAAGCCATCAGGTGTAAGTACAGCTGGTGGACCTGAATGGACCTGGCCACTGCTTTACATAGCTTTTAGCATATTTAAGGTGTATTTATTGACTTTCAGAAGGCCTAGCCAAAATATATAGATGTATTAAGTAACCAGAAGAGCAACTTAGCGGAATTATTTCCCCCCCCTGATCTAGTCTAATATTTTGATAACATGGCCCTGCGTATACACGTGGAAATGACCAGGTCAGCTCGGCTAACTAATTTAACTATATTATAGGTCAGGTCTGGGTGTCGTTTGGTCTGATTTTCTGCCTCTTTAATAAATAAATAAAACATTTTTAACTAGGCATGTCAGTGAAGAACAAATTCTTAATTACAATGACGGCCTCCTTATTCAGGGGCAGAACAACCGATTTTTACCATGTCAACTCAGGGATTCGATCTAGCAACCTTTCGGTTACTGGCCCAACGTTCTAACCACTAGGCTACCTGCCTCCCCTTTAACCTCCCAAGGACCACTAAGATGCTTTTTTGTTACATTTATCTGATCACATTTAAGAGGTGTGCTGAATATTCAGTTAACGTTCAAAGTATACCGATTCATGTTAATGCAACATCTATTGCCATTAGGAGTTATTATTGGTGGTAGGTTAGATAATTAATTGTTTCCCAGCATTGTATTGATATTTTGTTTGTGTGCTTTTGTTAATTCTGTGACTGATGAATAATCCTTGTTTATTTGGGAGTTTCTCCTTACCATCATTCAGTCAAAGTATTTTTTTCTTATTTTGTCATAAGTAGTGTTGACCACTGAAGTCATAGCTATATGTTGTCTGTTTGGCTGAACTGTTGCTTTTTCCTGCAGGAGTCCACTCTGCACTTGGTGCTGAGACTGCGTGGGGGTGCCAAGAAGAGGAAGAAGAAGTCCTACACCACTCCCAAGAAGAACAAGCACAAGAGGAAGAAGGTCAAACTCGCWGTTCTCAAGTACTACAAGGTAGGGCTTTGACTTTTTCGTGGATTTCAGCTAGATTCAATTAATTATAATATACTATATTTGGCTGTGACCACTACCATATCTCTAGTGATTGGAGCCAACTATTGTTTTGTAGACATTTGTTACTTTATTTGTTTTAAAGCTGAATGAAACCAGGGACATACTGCTACCCGAACTTGTCCAATAACCAAGGACATTTTTGGCTGATGAATATTCAGACTTCCTGTGGTGTGAAGAATTTCTTGTCAATGAGGCCTTTCATTAAAATAGCACCTTTTTTTTGTCCAAACCCTTTGCTATGTTGTGTCCTAATGAACACAACCACTGTCTTGTGTTCCATTGCTGTACTTATGGCTTCCATGGTGTTTCCTCAGGTTGACGAAAACGGCAAGATCCACCGTCTACGTCGTGAGTGCCCAGCTGATGAGTGTGGCGCTGGCGTGTTCATGGCCAGCCACTTTGATAGGCACTACTGTGGAAAGTGCTGCCTCACCTACTGCTTCAACAAGCCTGAGGACAAGTAATCTATTGGACTGGAGTAAATAAAATGTTTTTACCAATCACTGTGATGGCTTGATTCTTATTTTTTTTCTGCAGTGGATAGATTGGTTTCCAATTTGGCCATTTTCATAGGGTTATTATTAGAAGGGCTACAAATAAAATTGTCTTTTTAGGCTTGAACATTATTTCAAATAAAATGGGCATTGTAAAACTAGATTTTTTTCAATGCGACTTGTCATTTGTCACTGAATGTAACACAAACCGTCATACCCGTCCACGTAGTGGGACAAGAAAAGAAGAGAGCTGGTGACAGCACGCCTATGCGTTGCTATGGGGATTTCAGTAAAAAGTGCAAATCAACACCCGGAAGAGAACGCTACGGCAAAAGTTGAAATATTTTAAGTGTGGTGGCTGACGGCATTTACGTTCGTGCTCTCGTTGAAAACTGACATGTTTGCCGTCTACCTCGTACCACGTAAACGCGGCATTTGTGGTCCCCATTGGTTTTGAACGGATCTTTTTTTAAAGGTAAACTCGCTTAAACTGCTTTGTATTGAAGTGTATTTATGCAATTGTATTCATCACTCATGTCATCACTTCAAGGAAATAATTTACCCCTGGGTGGCTTTTAATTATATTCTAATACAATGGAACTTCAGAATTGAGTCGCAACTACTAAAAATCCGTAATGGGTGACAAATATACATCTACAAACCATGAAACGACAAATCCTCCATTGACTGGGTTTGTTCATTCGTTCGTCTGCGCTTGCGCAGTTATGTAAATACAGGTTTGTGGAATGAGTAGACTGAGGAAGTGTATGCTACGTGGGAGTGTTCCGATTTGTCCTCTGAATAGCGTTTCTTTCCTCTTCAAATTAACAATGGCAACACCTGAGCTCCGGACTGAGTTGGTTAAGTATTTGGAAAGTCTGAATATCCAGACGGTCTGCGTAGACCATCCACCGGTAAGAACCAATAACGTTAGCTAGCTAAGGTCGTCCAGTGAGTTGAATAATACTTCAGTGCACTGGATTGGAGAACAAATGCACATCCCCACCATCACTCCTAGAATAAGAATTTAGCCGTGCATTGTTTTGTTATTTTGAAAATAATTGACACTTTTACTGGGCTTTGTGTTCCCTTTTACAACCACAACTAGGTGTCGCACGATGCCTGTCACATCATGGACTCATCCTTTATAACGTACATTTATAGGCAAGCCATGTTCATTTTAGTACTGGTGCTTATTCGATGTGTAGAACGTTACAGGTAGAAAATGTGACAATTATCCCGCATGAGACTTAATAGATGTATCATATGTTCTCTTATACTATTCTTCAGTGAATTGTTCCTTCTGATTTTTGGTAGGATTGCATTTAATTTCAGTAGTCGCCTCCAGTGTTGATTTGTTACCAGTCTAGGTGAAAGCAGTAGGATAGACGCCTACTGGAAATTCMATTTCAGAGTAGATGAAACGAGACGAGAGGGAGCCATTTTAGACATCAGATACCAAAGTAACATGTCCTCTGACTTGCTGTGATACTTTCTCCCTTAGGTATTCACTGTGGAAGAGATGATGCCTCACCTGCAAGACCTCAGTGGAGCAGTTACTAAGAACCTCTTCCTGAAAGACAAGAAGAAGAAGCGCCTGTGGCTGGTCTCTGTCCGCCATGACCGTCAGGTCAACCTCAACGACTTGGCTAAGAAGCTAGGCTTGGGTAGCGGCAACCTCCGCTTTGCTGAGGAGGCAGCCATGTTGGAGAAACTGAAGGTGGGCCAAGGCTGTGCCACTGCCCTGGCACTCTTCTGTGATAAGGACCAGAGCGTCAAGTTTGTCCTGGACAGCGACCTGGTCAACGGAGGCCATGAGCGAGTTTACTTCCATCCCATGACCAATGCTGTCTCTATGGGACTAAAGCCAGAGGATCTCTTGAAGTTTTTAAAGGAGACAGGACATGAACCAGTTCTTCAGAGCTTTGACTAGTAAATACCTTGAAATTAACATACTTACTATCCTGTCAGACTGTGCTTTGGCTTGGTACAATGATTTATTTAAAAGTTATTTACCTTTGTGCCTTTACTTCGGGTTATCAAGAAATTTCCATTATTGTAAAAAATAATAAAAAATAGTCAAACATTTGGGACAGAATAAGGGATGGAGAGACCTTGTTTTCTATGGGCAAGAGACCAGTAGATAGTTGGTTATATGTACATGGTTGAAAGACAATGTAGTAGTGAGTTACGGTGTTTGCATTGTATCTCCCTCTGCGAGATCTAGTCATTTGCACTGTTTTGATACTAAATACTGCAGTGTAATAAAGCAGATGATGGAACATTGATGCTCCACTCAAATCGTCTGGGATTATACGCTGTGCACACCCTTAATTTAGGTGCTGGAACAGGAAGGTCTGCACACTGTATATGCTCCCAATTCACTGCCCTGACAAAGATCCGGTTCGGATCGAAACATTTTCAATATAGCAGAATAAACAGTGCAGGCCTATCCCCCCCTAAAGTGTCATATATAATATTTAAAGGGGCATTACATTAATCTGTATGTAGAAATCATGACATTACTTTCATCCAATATCCCAACAACTTCAGTTGGTGATTAGATTACAAATTATGCAAATTATTCATCTGACGAAGAATAGATGACACTTGACAGTTACAGTCCTTTATGAGATTGGCGCTGTGGGCAGTGAAGATGAAATGACACACAGGAGTCTTCTGGAGTTTTCATTACATCAAATGGATTTATGTAAAAGTGGAGAAGGAAGTGGACACTAGGTCATCATCACAGACACAGTAATCTGACAGCACTGTACACATACACAGGTGTGCCATTCAGCTCACACAACCTTAATCTTGATTGGATTGGCTGTCAATCAAACAGATGGCATGGCTTCCTGCGATAGTCATTTTGGCATTTCAGAGGAACACAACTTAAAATATAGTCCATTCTGATTGGGAGGAAACCATGTTGATTGATTGCTCCATGCAGATTGTGGTTGACCTTGTTGTTCTGTGTCCACAAGCAGTTTTATTTCCGGTGCATATTGCTGAAAGTAGACGTCAGCTGTTCCACAGTAGAAAGATGTTGCATGTGCATGCTCATTTACAAAGAGTATCATTAACATCAAATGGCAAACTGCAAAAGTCCAGCTGATTCACACAGAGGACAACGTGGAGTCCCCAGGGTCTAGTTTAAGCTCACCCATTTGGCTTTGCGTGAACAGTGGCACCAAGTGTAGGTCCGTGTAGAGTGAACGTTAGCAGTTAGCCTAGTGGTTGGAGCGTTGGACTAATGATCGAATCCCCGAGCTGACAAGGTAAAAATCTGTCGTTCTGCCCCTGAACAAGGCAGTTAACCCACTGTTCCTAGGCCGTCATTGAAAATAAGAATTTGTTCTTAACTGACTTGCCTAGTTAAATAAAGGTAGTTTTAGAAAAACAATTGTCACCACATACAGGTAACTGCCAAAATAAAGGACAAACTTGAATAAATGAGGGTTCTGGCAGCACTGTTATGGTGTGGGGAGCATTTTCCTGCCATGGTTTAGGTCCTCTCAACCCCTTAGAGGGCAAGGTAAACACCAATACATACACATCTATTCTGAGAATCACCTTCAACCTATGGTGAAGAATTTCTATCCTGATGGGAGTGGTCTCTTCCAGGACGACAATGGGTAAGGTAGTTTTGCATGGCCCGGTGCTCCCATTGGTCCTTAAGTGAAATCTACACCCACCCGGGGCACCGGGCCATGTGAAACAAATGGGCCCAATGTCCCTCCGCAGGGCACGATTGGTCACTGAATGGTCTGATGAGCATGAAAATGATGTAAACCATATGTCATGGCCGTCTCAGTCACCAGGTCTCAACCCAATTGAACACTTATGGGAGATTCTGGAGTGGCGCCTGAGACAGCTTTTTCACCACCATCAACAAAACACAAAATTATGGAATTTCTTGTGGAAGAATGGTTATCGCATCCCTCCAATAGAGTTCCAGACACTTGTAGAATCTATGCCAAGGCGCATTGAAGCTGTTCTGGGTGGCTCGAGGTGGCCCAACGCCCTATTAAGACACTTTGTTGGCTTTTATTTTATTTTGGCAGTTACCTATGTCTTAACGGGAAATTTCAACATGTTTCTACTTCATATTCATCACCTCCAGCACCACCCCAACATCAACATATGTAAAAAAGATAATCTTTTCCAATGACATCAACCAATTAGTAAGCAATACCTACTCGTAATTGGTTAAAAATCACACCATGCACAACAATGATGTCATTGGAAACATTTCTTCCTCTATTTTTTACTACAAAACATATAAACACGCCATTTTCACATATGTTGATGTTGGGGTGGTTGCTGGAGATTATGAATATGAAATTGAACATTTTAGACATTTCCCTTTATGAGTTTTGTTTCCTTGATTCAAGGAAAAAAGACAGGACGTTTACTTTTCTCTATTGAACGATTCTTGAAATTGATTTTCATGTTTTTTTTCTACAAGCTTTTCTCTTTGAAGACCATCTCAGTAGACCGACTTTTAAAGGCTTCAAAGTCAGACAGCTTGAAGGTCACTTTCCTCTGAGTTGGAGGCAGACAGAGTGAAGAGAGGAAGAGAAGGGGACAGAAAAAGGTTAGAGGCAGAAATGACAGAAGTAGATGAACATGTAGATATGGACGCACAGGAAAGCAGTCTACATGCATCGACAGTCAGGGTCAGGGGACGGGTTTCAGCTGCACGACACCAGAGCCATGCAGTATTGCAGATAGACAAGCTCGCAAAGGGACCACAACCTCGTATAGAGCCACCGGTGCTTTTTCCTGAATACCAACAGAAAAAAAGTTAAGAAAAGCCAGCTATGGACACACAGTATCACTGAGGAGCAGGGAGGGAGGGAGGGGGTGCATCTACGTGTAGCAGGACAGACAGGTCCTCCTGTTATTAGGGGTTGGGCACAAAAATGGGCAAAGCGTGTTCCACCAGACGCCATGCAGACGGTCCATTCATGTGCCCTTTACCGGGTGGCACCAGCCAGGCCGGGGACGACGACGACGACACACCAGCGTAGCATAAGCAAGCACGTCCAGGATGGGACATCTGTTACACCACTTTGGGTTACCATGGAGCCCCCCCCCCCCATCTCCCTGTTGGACTTGGAGAGYAGCACTCACCACTTGAGCTCATCATTAATGTTTAGGAGCTTTGTTGCTCCCCAGTTCCGCTTTTTGACTTTCTGCGCTCTTGTAACACTTCCACATCTGCAGAACAAAAGCATGTTATATTCCATCTGATAAAGGCTGCAGTTAATGGTTTATACACACAAGATAAATACGATAAAACTATTTCAAAATGGTAAATACATAACGAAGCAGAAATAAATATATCTAAACTATCAACGACATCACTACTCCTACTACTGGTGAATAAAGGAGTGCTTTCTGCCCTCGAATATAACTTCATATGGTTCATAATATACGTTTGTACATGGTGTACCCAGTCAGTCTACAATAATACATAACCTAAAATGAGTTATTGTGCTATTGGAATTTGTATTGTGGCCGTGAGCATTCTCACGACACCGTACCCAGATCCAATACCATGACAACCAAGAGTAGAAGAACCTTCAATCACAAAATAATCTGACAATCACATTCATCTCACTTGCAAATTTCTCTCACTACTAACACTAGAAAGGCAACATTCTCTCTACAACTTACATTTCCTCTCAAATCATTTAGTGAATGACGTTTCTTCCAAAACCATCCCTTAACCCCAATTGAGAAGGATTTGTTGAGAAAATTAAATGGAACAGAAAAAACGTGTCATATGCACAAAACACACCAAAGAAAAAGACAAAACCATTTTGATCACAACAATCAAAATGAGAGGTCCAGAACAAACAAAGACAGAATAAAGCCATGCAGTTCAGTGAATATGCATTGAGGTCGATACAGTAGAATTAGACTGGTAATGAAATGCGATACAGTACTTTAGAGAGGACAGGATTCTCCCACATACCAAACACCCAATAAGAAAAAAAGGGAAACAKAATCTATTATCTCATATTAATAGATGAGAAACTGGTTTCCTGTTAAAGATAGTAGCTCTTTCCTCTGAAGGGCTAGATTATATAATGGCTCCATAAATAGAGCTTATTGTCAGTTAATATGTTCCTCAGACAGCTTATCATGGGACATGTTCTACAAGCCTCATAACTTTAATATTAAACAGAGCTCCATTCTAACTCTGGAGGACCTCTGACATGGAGATTTAAAAAAAAAGATGAACTGAATGTCCAAATGATAGTTAATGTAGCTTTGCAACATGTTTTCTGAAGATGCATTTGTGATTGGAAAATAAATGGTAAATGTTGATTAAAATAACAAGAACAGCTATTCATGTCCCCCATAATGCAGTCATGTAATAGCTTTAAAATGTGAGCCAAACAAGAGGTTTGATTAATGAATAGTGTGAACGGACCATTGAAGCAAAGACATCCAGAGAACCCCACTTCCACGAGACAAAGGGATAGACCAAACCAGAGGTGAGGAATTTACAAATCAGCCATGAAAACATGAAAGCTCAACAGAAAACATAGCATGATAGTGCTTTGATAAAGCATGCAGAGTTCCTTTTTTCTCCCCCACCATCACTGGTCCTTATGCAGGTCCCAGATCAGTAGCTGACCAGGGCGCCACACATTCAGACACAGCCATACTCATACCACAACGATTGTTGGTCCTCTGGGCTAAGGGGTTGGGATGGGGATTGGTCAGCATCAAGCACATGATTGGTGTCAATTACCTCCTGTTCCCCATTCTGGTCAGGTGGGCAGGGCTTTTGCCCATTTGGTTGGTTCTGGGCAGTTTGAACAGAGTTGGGCTGGGGGTGGGTTTTGCCTGGGGGGCCGCTGATGTTACTGACCAGGGAGGTGTTGAGGGAGAGGAAGGTGTGGCTCTTGGCCCCTGTGAAGGTTGGCTCACTGAAGATGGAGTCCATAAACACTGACTCCACTGTGAAGGACGAGCCAAAGAAAGACTCGAGGCTGGAGAGGTCAGTTTCCTTACAACTGAGGGGGTGCTGACTGCCTGTGCAGGGCATACTGACTGACTTGGGAAGGGACAGGGGCACGAGGGCTGGGGCTAGGGGGATGGACTGGTGATTGGGGTGTTGTGATGGGGTACTGGTTGGGGGGTACTCACTGGGCGTGGTGGAGGTGCGAGGAGAGGCCTTTGAGGAGGGTGAGTGGTCCACAGACACGGGTTGCCGGGCGTCTTTGGACAGCAGGTCGTGTATGCTGGTCCGACGCGTGGAGCCCTCAGCTGTGGAGATGACGCTGCTGGCCCGGGGCAGCGTGGAGAAGGAGGTGGAGGAGATGTCCAGACGCTCAGACACAGACATGGCTTTACTCTGGGAGGAGAGGCCGACCCGGGGCTGGACCGTGCCCTTCACACGCGTACTCTCTGCCTTCCGTAGACTGGGACGACCTGGTTGGCCACCCTTTGGGGGTCGGCCGTCTGAGTGCACTGGCGCTGCCTTCCCACTGGCTGAGCGCAGGATGCCCCGCCCCTTGGTGCAGGAGGTGGAGCCTCGCTCAGCCCGGTCCCTCTGCACATGCTCAGTGCCTCCAGAGAGGCGGGGAGACTCAACGGTCAGATTCTCTTGGCTGCCAGACTGGAGATGGAGAGGAGACATTCAAGTTGCCATACCATGACATTACCTGGGCTTTATAGCAGACTTGATTGGTGAAATAACTTCTACTTGTTTCTTATCATAGCACATCTGATGCCTATGAATAACATAGTATAGTACAGTGTTGTAATCTAGTGTTGCTGTGTGTTCCAGGCTGTCACCTCTGCAGGGTCAGTGCTCTCCTCTAGGAACTGCTGTAGAGAGACCACTTCACTGGCGCTGCCCGAGGAGTTGCTCGTCTTCTTCCTGGCCTGGGCGGCCTGGGGGTCCAGGGACCTCCGCAGCAGCATGGGGCTCTGGTGAGAGGAGCGGGACAGGGGGTGCTGGACAGGGCTGCTCCCGCTGGACCACTCCTCCTGGTCCAGACTGAGACTGAACTCCCCACTGCTCTCACTGTGGGGCCTGCTGAGGTTTCCGTTCAACGTGCCTGAAGAGAAGCAGTACTGTAGGTGAGTTCTGTTCTAACGGCGTATGACTAACTCAAGTACTAACATTAGAGTATCACCCCAAGGTGATTACAGGCTCTGGATATAAAGCATAGCTCAGGAACATAGCTCTGGAACCTGCTTTTTTGTGACACAGCAAATAAATACAAAATATCCTAAACCTAGCCTGGACCCTTCCAGAACATACCTCAGACTAAGAGAAGAAGCAATTCCGAAGAGTTCTATACTAATTTTTCCCTTCTGTTTCTTATTGTTTTAATCTATTGTGTGTGTGAATCAACAAAGGTATGGTATACAGGAGCGTGGGAGAGAGGGGGTGTGTGACTGTACCTTTGGTCTGGAGTGGAGAGAAGTGGGAGTTATTATTGCTATTACTACTGATGGTCTTGATACTATGGAGGCTGGAGGGTCTGGAGGCTGGATAGGGAGACGAGGGCACACAGTTTGAGAGAGCACGTCACACAGGGCAGCAGATGGTGCATGCAGGCAGGAAGGGTGGCACGGTGCCATGCTACTCCAACAACATGCCYGATCACACAAAGGGAGTGAGGAGGGAGGGGCACACATACTTGAAGGGAGGAATCATTCAAGAGGAAGGACCTATTGTAAAACCTGATTGGAGGAAAAGAGCCTTGTGATTGACAAGACCCAGAGGCCAACAGGGGAGGGGCTCAGGTGATTGAAGGGGAGGGAGAGGAGGATTATACTATAGGACAGGTGTGTTGGATGCAAACTGATAGTGCTGTTGCTGTTATTGGTGGTCTTCAGGATGGTTCAGGTTTGGGAAAGTGATGTCAGCAGGTATGTGACCGGTAATAATTTATAGTGGTAGCGATCTTGAGTAAAGTGGTACTTTTAGTGGTCTTAGACAGATGTGTGACTTCCAACAGATGCTACCGGGGACTCTGCACATTGTGGATGGGTTGAGAACAGAGGGTGAGAGCCTGAGTACTGTTAAAGACCTGCAGGCCTGGCACATTCAACACACACAACTGCCTGGGTTAACCTGCTCCCACAAATATTAGACACTACACTGGGCTACAGTAGTGCAGTTCACTAATACTGAGCTACTGCTAGTTACGCTCAGTTTAGGAAATACTAAATTGTCCTAAACTATCTTCCATTATATTAGTTAACTCACAAACATTCCAGAACATTAATGTAACAGAGTGTAAGTGAAACAGACTGTCCTTGTGAAATTCATGCAATTAAAAAAWATATATATATAATTACTGTATTACACAATGTACATGTCAGTGGGAGGACATTTTAGCTAGCCAAGAGTGAACAGGAAATAGAGATAACTTGTGTGTGTGTGTTATATGTGTGTGAGTGGGGATATGGAGAAGGCAGAAAACCTGATCTACCAGCTAATGGAGGCAGGCAGCTTAAGACCATTTGTTAGGCGGAGTTTACGGTCAATGATAACATTTTGGCAGAATCCCTTTCTAATGGTAGCAAAATGAAATGCAGAGATATGGGCCAAGCTTCTAGCTAACGTTAGTGGGCTATCTTTACATCATAGTGGCACAACATTTACACTTACTGTAGGGCTTTTTAAAACAGGGACTTTTTTGGGGCCATTTGATATTTAATTCCAGTAGTAAACTGGTGTTAATCCCTGTGGTATATAATAGTAATGGAAGTTTCTGTCCTTAAGGTCAACAGTTATTTTACCTTGCCCTTTGACCCCAATGGGGTCGTCTGAGGATGCTGGGACATCTTCACAGGAAGCGTTGTCTGGAAGAAAGACAGAGATGAGGAAATATGAGTTATGATTGGAGGGATGGAGAGACTACAGGAGAATAGGGCTTATGGGAAGCAAAGTCTGCGTCAGCCAATCAGTCAGCCAATCTTCTGAAAGCTGGAGTATGACATTTTTTAAAATAATGAATGACTTGCTTCTGAAACACACAAAGATCGGCAGATCTTTCTACTACAGTAAATACACAGGTTAAGAGCATTGGGCCAGTAACCGAAAGGTCGCTGGTTTGAATCCCCGAGCCGGCAAGGTGGACAAATTTGCCATTCTGCCCAAGAGCAAGGCAGTTAACCCCTAACAACAACTTATCCCCAGGGGCCGATGACGTGGACGTCGTTTAAGGCAGCACCCTCATATCTCTGATTCAGAGAGGTTGGGTTAAATGCGGAAGACACATTTTGGTTGAATGCATTCAGTTGTGCAACTGACTAAGTATCCCCTTTCCCTTGATGATAGTTCAGATCACCACACAGAGGAAGGGGGGATAGACTAGCGGTCCTTTAGTCTCTACCTTTGATCTTCAGGCTCCTCTTGGCCCTGCTGCCTGAAGGCAGGGTGAGGGTGGCGTAGTTGATAGCGTTGGTGGAGTAGGCCATGGAACCCAGCTCTTTCATTCGCCGGGTACTGCTGCCCCCGTTGGTCTCGACGGGCGCCTCCAGGTTCTCTGTGCTGCCTGCCCACTGACCCCCCGCCAGGGCCATGGTCTGTAGCAAGTCGTTCATAGCTGGGTTGGAGATGAAGATCAATTAGCTGATACCTCCTACCCTTATGTGGTGGGCTGACTGGCCCCAGAGGGAGGGCACAGGGAGCAGCGCTAGGCTAAGCATGCAGTGGCTGCTAAGAATCAGAGCAGCAGCATTCAGAGATGTGACACAGTCAGTGTGGGCAAGGCATGCACAAGAGCTGAAATGCAGCCAAACTGAAAAAAGACTCAATAAAAATAGCAGAGAGTGACAGATAAAAGAGAAGACAGGGAATGATAGAGAAAATGAGAGAAAGAAAATACAAGATAGAGAAGGAGATAAAAAGATAAAGAAATCAATGGAAGGCTCCATTTCAATTCCTACATGGTGGCTGAGAGAGAGAGAGAGAGAGAGAGAGAGAGAGAGAGAGAAAGAGAGAGAGAGAGAGCGCGCAGTGTGGTTCTGCCAAGCCATGCCTGCATCAGCACTGTAGTGAGAGAGGGGTGAGACGGCAGGCTGCACTCACACCACAGGCAGAGATATATAGATGGGGCCAGAGTCACACAGTGCAGGCCACACACATCCACAGGCCACACCACACTATACAGTACGGTACAGTAGAGAAAAGTGGAATGGCATACAGTTCCTCGCGACTGCACTGTCACACACATATACATGGACTAGACCTCGACTAAAAATAAACTACAGCTCATCTACAGATATCACAACACTACAGCGAAAAGAACTACAGAAAAAACCCTACAGTTCACAGAACACCTCTATCCCCTACAATCACATTAACTCACATTATTGTCCTTAATTACTGAAGAGAGTGTTAGTTTGTTCTAATATCTACATATGTTAGTTCTTGTATGTCATTACTTTGACTGTACACACATTTAACCCAAACACAACATGTGTTAAGATAGATGCAGCTACTATTAGGGATACAGTAGTGTTTGAGTTTATATTCCTAGAATGGAAGGAAAGACACCAGCTAGAAGCTATGAGAGGAGACTCTAGGTGATGGAGGGAGGCAGGCGCAGGCCAGAGGAGGTGGAGCGATGGAGGGAGGTGGTAGGACGCTGGGCGGGCTATTGGAGGTCTTACACATGGACCGGCGGTAGATGGCCTTCTCTTTGTCTTTCTCCTTCGATCTGGTCCTCATAAAGGGCAACCTTTTCAGAGCTTTCAGTTTACAGCCAAAGCAGAGAGGGGAGAAACAGAAAGACCAGGGGAGATGGAGAGGAACAGAAAGGAGGGAAAAACAGATGGATATTAATGCTGAGAACCAGGGGGACAGAACCAGGGGGACAGAACCAGGGGGACAGAACCAGGGGGAGAGAACCAGGGTAGTGCCCTGAAGACCCAACTGGGACCGAAAACAAACACACAGAGTTACACAAGTGAAAACGCTTACATGCAAATGAGCACGCACACACTAACACTCACTGACTGTTCAAACAAATTCATACACAAAACACCAGCTCGGTGGGATGGCTGTGAAGAGGGTTGTCACATAGAAGACATCAGGCTGCCAGCAGACACCACACACACACACACACACACACACACACACACAGGGTGATGTTTATTAAAGGGTGCAATTAGGAGGTAAAACGATGAGACAAGGGGAGTGGCACTGCAGTGAAAGGAGTATTCACAGAGATACAGAAGATTCTGGGACACTGACTATACAGAGACACCATTTCAGATTTCCAACTCTAGACTGTCTGCATTTCACAGAAATAAAAAAGCGGAACTTCAGTCTTTTTTCCCCGACATATCTCATATTGTGTGTGTGTTACTTAAACGTTATTTATTAGAGCTATTCATAGACAAATCAAATGGTTGCATAAAAGGTTGTCTTTAGTATAGTTGAAGACAAAAAATGTGTTACTAGCTGGTGCATTGAGCACAGGTGACCCATAATGCACTGCACCTTTTAATAGGTATGGACATTGACTGAAGGATGAGTCATGACATGTTGACATGCCCTGAGTGACAGGACAGCTCGATTACAAGCCGCCCCAGCCCTCCCCTCTTAGCATACCATTAGAGGAACCCTGGTTACCCTGGTTACCCTGCACATGGGAATGCTGCACTCTCTGAGAGTCTCTCTTCCCTTTTGCACAGAGAGAGAAAAACAAGCATCGCAAGCATTAGGTCCACACAACCAACCACCACACAGCAACAAGCATCTACTGTCCTGGAGTCTCCAGCCCGGCAAACCTTACAGTTTGCAACTGACCCCTGCTCATTCTTCATTTCCTGAATCTGACCCTGCTCATTCTTCATTTCCTGAATCTGACCCTGTTCATTCTTCATTTCCTGAATCTGACCCTGTTCATTCTTAATTTCCTGAATCTGACCCTGCTCATTCTTAATTTCCTGAATCTGACCCTGCTCATTCTTAATTTCCTGAATCTGACCCTGCTCATTCTTCATTTCCTGAATCTGGCCCTGCTCATTCTTCATTTCCTGAATCTGACCCTGCTCATTCTTTATTTCCTGAATCTGGCCCTGCTCATTCTTCATTTCCTGAAAATGACCCTGCTCATTCTTCATTTCCTGAATATGACCCTCTCATGTTCTAGTGTCAGAGTGTACTTTCCTGTCTGACCCAGTGTCCTTTGGTCTCTCTGCGGATCATATTTCCTGTGCTCTGCTTCCTGGGTCTTTTAGCTAACATGTGATCTAGTCCTTCTTCCTGTGTGTCAGTCCCTCTGGTCAGTTGTACTGAGAGAGGAAGACCTAGTCCTAGACTGCCTGGTCAGGATCTGTCTATTGCTTCCTTCTATTGTGTTTATTTTACTGTAAAGTATATTGATGTGTTTTAATTGCACTTCAAATAAGGCTGGATTTGATCTGTTCAGTAGGGAGTATTCCATGCAGGCCTGAGAGTGTCAACTCACTGCTGCTCCTCTTGTGTGTCAGCGTGTCGTCCAGGGAGTTGGAGCCAGAGCCTATGGAGGAGGAGTCCTGGCTGTCCAGAGGAAGCCCCAGGAAGCCCTCGCTGGACTCGGAGCGTGTGGGAGTCAGCGTCAGGGAACGCATCCGCTCCCGACTCCTCGGCTTGATCAGCTTCTTCATCTTCAGGGTGATCCAATTCCCCCGTCTGACACGATAGAGGGGAGGGGAGTGAGAGTGAGAGGGGAGGGAGAGATGAGGGAGGGAGAGAGAGAGGGGAGAGAGAAAGGGGAGAGAGAGGGGAAGGAGCGAGATGGGGGAGGAGTTATTGTTATTTGAGGTAAATTATTTGATTCTGGCTAGTGTTCAGTAGGAAGGAAAAGGGGGGGAAATGTTTTGAAATGAAGGGAATGCAATTAGTTTGTTTTCCCATTTCATGCCTATTGAACCAGGGGTTTTCCAGCATCTGGAGTGTTCTTGTAAACCACAGCATACCAATTCCCCARAGACAGCCATAATTTACAGCTATGATGATGTTGGTTAGGCATAAATATGAACCAGAGCTGCCTGGTTAGGTAGAAATTTCAACCATATGCAGGGGTTGGTTAGGTTCAGACGTAAACCATCTGCATTTAGTCAGGCACGGAAATGAATCAAAACTGAATGGTTAGGTATAGTGCAGTCGATTAGGTACTAGAATGAACCCTAACCAGACGACTGCAGCAATCTACTGCAGTTATACATTTAATTTTCATGTGGGGGATGTCTGCTTTGTCTCAGCCAGCTGTTTACTATGACAGATTGTATACAGATATCTATGGACATGTTGTACTGCAGCATTCCCAAGTCTGGCCACAGCACCAACCACAGTGACAGCAGTGAGTGGATTCCTCCTAGCTACTTACCTCCGTGGAGGTGAGGGGTCGTAGAACTTATACTGGTCCATGATCTTCTCCTCCAGCTTCTCCTTCTGTCTCCTCAACTCGTTCAGCTTGTCACTGTAAAGGAGGGAAAGACCAGTTAAAGTCAGGAACAAATGACATCTAGACCAGTTGGGGTCAGGGACAAATGACATCTAGACCAGTTGGGGTCAGGGACAAATGACATCCTAGACAGTTAGCGTCAGGGACAATGACATCTAGACCAGTTGGGGTCAGGGACAATGACATTAGACCAGTTAGGGTCAGGGGAAAATACATCTAGACCAGTTAGCGTCAGGGACAAATGACATCTAGACAGTTAGGTCAGGGCAAATGACATCTAGACCAGTTAGGTCAGGGACAATTCATGCTAGACCAGTTAGCATCGGGGACAAATGACATCTAGACAAGTTAGGGTCAGGGACAAATGACATCTAGCCAGTTAGCGTCAGGGAAAATGACATCTAGACAGTTAGGGTTAGGGACAAATTTACATCTAGACCAGTTAGGGTCAGGGAACAAATGAACATTAGACCAGTTAGGGTCAGGGACAATGACATCTAGACCAGTTAGGGTTAGGGACAAATTACATCTAGACCAGTTTAGCGTCAGGGACAAATGACATCTAGACCAGTTAGATCGGGGACAAATGACATCTAGAACCAGTTGCAGTCGAGGGAAAATGACATCTAGACCAGTTAGGGTCAGGAACAAATTACATCTAGACAGTTAGCATCGGGGACAAATACATCTAGACCAGTTGGGTCAGGGACAATAACAATCTAGACCAGTTAGGGTCAGGAACAAATTACATCTAGACCAGTTAGCATCGGGGACAAATGACATCTAGACCAGTTACGGGTCAGGGGACAAATGACATCTAGACAGCAGTCGCAGATCAGGGACAAATGACATCTAGACCAGTTAGCTCAGGGACAAATGACATCTAGACCAGTTTAGGTTAGGGACAAATGACATCTAGACCAGTTAGCATCGGGGACAAATGACATCTAGACAGTTAGCCATGGGACAAATGACATCTAGACCAGTAGGTCAGGAACAAATGACATCTAGACCAGTTAAGCATCGGGGACAAATGACATCTAGACCAGTTGGGTCAGGGACAAATGACATCTAGACCAGTTAGCATCGGGGACAAATGACATCTAGACCAGTTAGGGTCAGGAACAAATGACATCTAGACCAGTTAGCATGGGGACAAATTACATCTAGACCAGTTAGGGTCAGGGACAAATGACATCTAGACCAGTTGGGTCAGGGACAAATGACATCTAGACCAGTTAGCGTCAGGGACAAATGACATCTAGACCAGTTGGGGTCAGGGACAAAATGACATCTAGACCAGTTAGGGTTAGGGACAAATTACATCTAGACAGTTAGCGTAGGGACAAATGACATCTAGACAGTTAGGGTCAGGGACAAATGACATCTAGACAGTTAGGGTTAGGGACAAATGACATCTAGACCAGTTAGCGTCAGGGACAAATGACATCGATCAGTTGCATCGGGGACAAATGACATCTAGACAGTTAGCGTCAGGGACAAATGACATCTGACAGTTAGGTGTCAGGGAAAATGACATCTAGACCAGTTAGGGTCAGGGACAAATGACATCTAGACAGTTAGGTCAGGGACAATGACATCTAGACCAGTTAGCGTCAGGGACAAATGACATCTAGACAGTTAGGGTCAGGGACAAATGAAGACATCTAGACCAGTTAGCGTCAGGGACAAATGAACATCTAGACTTAGGGTAGGGAACATGACATCTAGACCAGTTAGGGTCAGGACAAATGACATCTAGCCAGTTAGGGTCAGGGACAAATGACATCTAGACGCAGTTAGGGTCAGGGACAATGACATGCTAGACAGTTAGCGTCAGGGACAAATGACATCTAGACCAGTTAGCGTCCAGGGAACAAATGACATCTAGACAGTTAGGTCAGGGACAAATGAATCTAGACAGTTAGGGTCAGGGACAAATGACATCTAGACAGGTTAGGTCAGGGAAATGACATCTACCAGTTAGGGTCAGGGACAATGACATCTAGACAGTTAGGGTCAGGGCAAATGACATCTAGACCAGTTAGGGTCAGGGACAAATGACATCTAGCCAGTTTAGGGTCAGGGACAAATGACATCTAGACCAGTTAGCGTCAGGGACAATGACATCTAGACCAGTTAGGGTCAGGGACAAATGACATCTAGACAGTTGGTCAGGGAATTACAAGACAGTTAGGTCAGGGACAAATGAATCTAGACCAGTTAGGGTCAGGGACAAATGACATCTAGACCAGTTAGGGTCAGGGACAAATTACATCTAGACCAGTTGGTCAGGGACAATACATCTAGACAAGTTAGCGTAGGGACAATGACATCTAGACCAGTTAGCGTCAGGGACAATGACATCTAGACCAGTTAGGGTTAGGGACAAATTACATCTAGACCAGTTAGGGTCAGGGACAAATGACATCTAGACCAGTTAGGGTCAGGGACAAATTACATCTAGACCAGTTAGGGTTAGGCGACAATTACATCTAGACAGTTAGCGTCAGGGACAAATGACATCATGACCAGTTCAGCATCGGGGACAAATGACATCTAGACAGTTAGCTTCGGGGACAAATGACATCTAGACCAGTTAGGGTCAGGATACAAATTACATCTAGACCAGTTAGCATCGGGACAATTACATCTAGACCAGTTTGGGGTCAGGGACAAATGAATCTAGACAGTTAGCATCGGGGACAATGAATCTAGACAGTAGGGTCAGGGACAAATGACACTCTAGACCAGTTAGCGTCAGGGACAAATGACATCTAGAAACCAGTTAGGGTCAGGGACAATGACATCTAGACCAGTTAGCGTCAGGGACAAATGACATCTAGACAGTTAGCGTCAGGGACACAATGACATTAGACCAGTTAGGGTCAGGGCAAATTGACATCTAGACAAGTTAGCATCGGGACAAATGACATGTAGACCGAGTTGGGGTCAGGGACAATGACATTAGCTACATAGCCAAGAAACAGAAATTTCTCCTGTTGTGACATGTTTGACACCGGTTACAGCCTTGCAAAATGTAATAGTGGGGGTCATCTCTTAATGTACTGTCTCTGTTCTACGTGGAACAGGTCCTTGCTCTCCAGGTCTTTCAGAGGGGTGGCGGTTCTGCAGCATCAGGGTCTGGATCTGGTCCAGCAGGTGACGGTTCTCCTCCTCCAGGTTCCCCTTCAACTGACTCAGCAACTAGGGAGATAGAAATAAAACATTTTTTACATACATTTTCAACGGAAATGCTTATTGAGCAAGTTTCCAAGTTTCTTTTCCATGGTTGTATGTATTACTGCACGTGGGCTGTGCCTTTCACAGTGYGTGAATAGTTGTCTGACACTCTTTAAGCCTCAGAGCACAGTGTTGAGAAACCAGCTGTGTATCCCCAGGCACAACTACTCAATCAGCCTTCCTTTCCAACAGACAGATGTCAGGACAGTGGCCCAATATCAGCTATGAACACTTCCATAACATGGGGGCATATTTACCAAGAGTTTCCTGTGATAGAGAAATATGTGGAACATGCAAATTCCAATCTAGTCTGTCTGTGGGAAGGGGGTGCAGATATTGTAGTTCCTCACACTGGTTGGTGAGTGGGAGGTAGAGAAGTGGGGTTGAGGGGTATGTAACCGTACCTCACACTGGTTGGTGAGTGGGAGGTAGAGGAAGTGGGGTTGAGGGGTATGTAAACCGTACTCACACTGGTTGGTGAGTGGAGGTAGAGAAGTGGGTTGAGGGGTATGTAACCGTACCTCAACTGGTTGGTGAGTGGGAGGTAGAGAAGTGGGGTTGAGGGGTAATGTAACCGCTACCTCACACTGGTTGGTGAGGGGAGTAGAGAAGTGGGGTTGAGGGGTATGCACCGTACCTGCAACACTGGTTTGTGAGGAGGGAGGTAGAGAAGTGGGGTTGAGGGGTATGTTGTAAGACGCTCTGGATAAGAGCGTCTGCTAAATGACTTAAATGTAAATGTAAATGTAACGTACCTCAACTGGTTGGTGAGTGGGAGGTAGAGAATGGGTTGGAGGGGTATGCAACGTACCTCACACTGGTTTGTGAGAGGGAGGTAGGAAGTGTGGTTGAGGGGTATGCAACCGTACCTCACACTGGTTGGTGAGAGGGAAGGTAGAGAAGTGTGGTTGAGGGGTATGCAACGGTACCTACACACTGGTTTGTGAGAGGGAGGTAGAGAAGTGGGGTTGGAGGGGTATGTAACGTACCTCACACTGGTTGGTGAGTGGGAGGTTAGAGAAGTGGGGTTGAGGGTATGTAACCGTACCTCACCCTGGTTTGGTGAGAGGGAGGTGAGAAGTGGGGTTGAAGGGTATGTAACCGTACCTCACACTGGTTGGTGAGTGGAGGTAGAGAAGTGGGGTTGAGGGTATGTAACCGTACCTCAAACTGGTTGGTGTAGTGGGAGGTAGAGAAGTGGGGTTTGAGGGTATGTAACCAGTAACCTCACACTGTGGTGGTGAGTGGGAGGTAGAGAAGTGGGGTTGAGGGGTATGTAACCGTACCTCACACTGGTTGGTGAGTGGGGGTAGAGAAGTGTGGTTGAGGGGTATGTAACCGTACCTCACACTGGTTGGTGAGAGGGAGGTAGAGAAGTGGGGTTGAGGGGTATGTAACCGTACCTCACACTGGTTGGTGAGTGGGAGGGTAGAGAAGTGTGGTTGAGGGTATGTAACCGTACTCTACACTGGTTGGTGAGTGGGAAGTAGAGAAGTGGGGTTGAGGGGTTATGTAACCGTACCTCACCTGGTTGGTGAGTGGGAGGTAGAGAAGTGGGGTTGAGGGGTATGTAACCGTACTCACACTGGTTGGTGAGTGGGAGGTAGAGAAGTGTGGTTGAGGGTATGCACCGTACCTCACACTGGTTTGTGAGAGGGAGGTAGAGAAGGTGGGGTTGAGGGTATGCAACCGTACCTCACACTGGTTGGTGAGTGGGAGGTAGAGAGTGTGGTTGAGGGGTATGCAACCGTACCTCACACTGGTTGGTGAGAGGGAGGTAGAGAAGTGTGGTTGAGGGGTATGCAACCGTACCTCACACTGGTTGGTGAGTGGGAGGTAGAGAAGTGGGGTTGAGGGTATGTAACCGTACCTCACACTGGTTGTGAGTGGGAGGTAGAGAAGTGGTTGAGGGTATGTAAGCCGTACCTCACACTGGTTGGTGAGAGGGAGGTAGAGAAGTGGGGTTGAGGGTAATGTAACCGTACCTCACAGCTGTTGGTGAGAGGGAGGTAGAGAAGTGGGGTTGAGGGGTATGTAACCGTACCTCACACTGGTTGGTGAGTGGGAGGTAGAGAAGTGTGGTTTGAGGGGTATGCAACCGTACCTCACACTGGTTTGGTGAGTGGGAGGTAGAAGAAGTGGGGTTAGAGGGGTAGGATGTAACGTACCATCACACTGGTTGGTGAGAGGGAGGTAGAGAAGTGGGGTTGAGGGGTATGTAACCGTACCTCACACTGGTTAGTGAGCTTGGTGGAGGTGATGTCCAGCTGTTGGTACTGCTCTTTGAGTTTGGAGAACTCTGCCTCCATGCGGGTCTGTTCCAGCTTGGCACCGTTCATCTGGCTCTTCAGGTTCTTATGGTCGGCCTGCAGGCCCTCATTATCCTTCACCAGCTGACGGTGTGCCATGTTCAGCCTACACACAGAAACATCAGAATGGGTTTCAAACAGTACATTCTTTACTCATAGCCCCTGGCAAAGGTCAAACCATGCGTTGAGGGAGAGACCTTTATGAGAGAAGGGGAAAATTCACTAATTGATGAGGAAAATAACAGCTAAATGGTTAGTTCTCTAATTGTAACCAACCACTTAAAATGTCTGTATACTGCCACTCAAAACAGACTTTCTTTTCCCTCGCTCTCAAAAAATCTTGTTGCACAGGTTTCTCTGCAGCTGGATTGACAGTTTAGGGATGTTCCCTTGCACCCCAAAGTAAACCTCAGGCCACACCCCCCTCCCCCTCGGTTCCTTATACATACAGTATTCAGTTTAACCTTTCATTCTCCTCCTTCAGTTTGTGGTAGTCTGCAGCCGTGGCCTCGTGGCTCTTGTTCTCAGACAGCATCTTCTCCTGCTCTGCCTTCAGCTGTTTCTCCAGCTCCTCCAGCTGATCCTTCTGCCTCAGCAGCTGGTTATACCTGTAAATACAGTACTACCTGTTAGTGAACAGCAGCTGTACACGCGTCTCCGACTTGAGTGCTGTGTAATGGTAGAGTGGAGGTGAATGCATAATAAGACTGTCGTGCACGTGTGTGTTTGGCCGTGAGTGTGGGTAAGTGTGTGATGGTAGGCCAGCTGTGCTACATTATGCATTTAGCACATAACAGTGCCAGTAGAAACCCCACCTGTCCTCCAGGTCTCTGTGCTGTGACTCTAGGCTCTTGTGGGCACTCTTCAGGCCTCCATGTTTGCCGATGAGGCCCTCGTACTCAGAGGCCTGTCTCTCATGCAGGGCAGCCAGTTTCTCATGATCCCTTAGCAGCATCTCATAGGTGGACCTCAGGTCTTCCCTGTCCCTCACCGCCCCCTCCTTCTCGTTCTCCGTACTTGACTGCTGCGTCGCCAGTTGGGCATTCTGGGCCATGAGAGCGCCACTCTGGGAGTTCAGCGTTGAGTTCTCAACCTAGGGGGGAAACAAGACTTCTGATTGGACGATCTGAGCAGTCTGAACTCAATCAAAAATGTCCTTAACTATAACAGTTTTTTCAAGGGTTTTGTCATGTCCTGCTAGGAATAGCAATGGATTAGATTAACTGATTATGTAAAAACCAGGGTAAGAACCTCACAAAATAATTTGAATAGACACAGGTGTCACATCTGAACAACAGGGGGCACTGTGTACACAGCCAGCCTGTCCCTCCAGTCCACTCTGATGGTTGAGACGTTGCATGTCCTTGTCTGATTTGGATAGACATCAGTGGTCAAATGTTTTTTTGCCAGTACAAATCACAAGCACAGACATGTTCAAAGTTGTAATTAGTTTTGGCTTGCAGCAGAACGCAAGACTTTGTTGATCCGCTGCCATAAAATACATCAAAATAGATGTTGTGGCGCAAAGCTGAATGAGAAAGGAATTATCTCTAGCCACGGGGCAGAGTGGAGAGAAGAGACACGCTTGGGGAGAATTTAAACTACAATACAGGCTATAGATGCAGTGTAGACAAGGCCAGAAAATAGAGTTCAGGGCACAGCAGTGAGGGAGCAACAGAGGGAACCAGGGCTTACCTGTAGTTTGGCGTTCTGGGTCTGTAGTGTGGTGTTGTTCTCCTGTAGAGATGCAGTCTGTCTCTGCAGAGCCAGAATCTGGGCCTGCAGGTTACTGCTCTGGGTCTCTAGCTGCTTCAGGTTGGTATGCAGGGCCTGCTTCTCTGCCTGGAGGGTGGCGTTCTGGAGATGGTATACAGACAGACAAGATATACACAGGCATTAATTATATGCAGAGGCCCTTCACACTTCAGTGACACATCACTGTCACATGCAGTATTTAAGACGGCTGTTTTGAGTTGTTGATTAGATAGAGTGTACTCACGTTCCTCTCCACCTCGATGAGGCGGTCTTTGACCTTGAGCAGTTCCCGGGTGGTCTCGTGGCTCTCCTTCTCCCACTTGTTGACGGCCTGAGAGTCCTCCCTGTCCCCTCCTCTGGGGGGTGAGCTCTGCACCATCCTCTCCTCCTCCTCCTCCCTCTGTCGCAGGGCCTCATAGTTCTTCTTCACCTGGAAAGGTCAAAGGGTTAAACCTCCATCCCCCCAAATCTTCCAAAGATATACTGTTCTCTGTTCTGGCACCCCAGCAAGGGTTCTAGTTTTCATCACAGAGTTGAAAAACGTGCTGTGGAGACTATTCTCTATGTTTTCCAGGCTCCTGGTGCCTCAGGAATAGATAACATAATGAAAAAGGAATGAATACATAATACATGGCCTCAGAAGCATTTCAGTGTTTCTCTGAGTCATGTGTTAAAGAACATAACACAGAATCTCTCCGGGATAATGTTTTGGTCTTCTGAACTGTTGTAATGTATTGTTTGGGAACTAACAGTTTTAAGCTCCTGGCGCAGTTGTTGGTTGAGGTTAGAGGATTCCTGCAGTCTGGCCTCCAAGGCAGCTATCTTCTCCTCCTTGATCTCTAGAGAAGACTTGAGAGTGGACTCTAGCTTGAACTCCAGCAGCTTGTACCTGCAGATAAGGGACATTCAATATCATTAAAGACCAAGGGTCTTCCCTGGAAAGAATTCAAGGTCTTGACAGTGTATTGATGGCAGAGTGCCTACTATGAACCTTCATTGATGTGGTACTTTTGAGCAGCAGCATAGTGGTTTGTGTGTGTGTGTTACCTGTCATCGTCAGAGCTCTGCTCGGCCTGCAGCAGCCTCTCCTTGTTAAGGCCTATCTTCTCCAGCTCGTGGGTCAGTTTCTCAAGATCATTGTTCATCTGCTGAGTCCGCAGTTTCTCACTCACCAGTTCCTGGAACATCAAACGCCAACCCAGAATCACTTTACATTTGTAATCCCTACAACCCAATCCTTTATTAATGAATAATATAATCTTATGGAGCACAGTGGAGTTCCAAGTTTGAGAAAATGTGTTGACATAGTGCTCTGGTTCTATTACTTCTTGCATAATGCAGGTGCAATGACTATAACAGAACTTTATCGATCATCTAAATGCACATTTGAAGTCTTATGGGATCCACACAATGCATTACAATATATCTCCTAACATTACAACATGCCTCTCTGGGGTAGTAGCTACACCATTACCTCTCGCAGAGTGACCAGGGTCTTCTTATCTATAGTGGCCTGTTTGACCAGCTCTTTGTTCTCCTTCTCCAGGTCTTTGAGGCGGTTGCAGGAGTCCTTGAAGGAGGTCATCTCCTTACCCAGCGAGCGGTTCTCCTTCTCCAGGTGGCTGATCCTCAGGTTGTCCTCGTCCAGCTTGGAGTCCCTGATCTCCGCCTGCTGTCTCAGTCTCTTGTTTTCCTTCTCCAGCTGCTTCTTGTCCTTTTCCAGCTGAGAGCTCTCCTGCTCCAGAGTCTTATTCTCCTGCTCCAGCTGCTCCAGACGTTTGCTGGAGATCTTCAGTTCCTCCAGGCTCCTCTGCAGGCTCTGGTTCTCCTGTTCTACATCCTGCAGCTCCCCCTCTAGCTGCTGGATCTTGCGGCTGCTGTTCTCTAGGGATTTCTGCAGCCGCTGGTTCTCCGTGTCCAGGCCCTGGTAGCTCACTTCCAGCCTCTCCGTCTTCCTGGAGGAGGCTTTGTGCAGTTCCAGGCTTCTCTTCAGCTGGCTCCTCTCGCTCTCCAGCTCCCGGTTCTCCAGTTCCAGCTGAGCCGCCTTGTTCCCGGCCGAGCGGAGCGCCTCTGCAGCCCTGCGGAGCTTCAGGTTCTCCTCGTCCAGCTGGACATTCTCCTTCTCCAGGGCTTCCAGCTGGAAGGAGGTGCTCCGCAGGCCTTCCACGTTCTTCTTCAGACGACGGCCCTCTGCCTCCAGCTCTGCGTTCTCCTTCTCCAGAGACGCCACCTGATGATTTGAGAGAATGTATGAAAATGTATCAATTAATAAATTCTCCTCTTTTAAAGTCCCATCTACTGTATATGATGGGGGCACAGAATAGACAGCAGGTACACAGACCACTAGAGGTGAACTACACAGCCACCAATGCATGCAGAGGGGCAGACCTTGTCACAGGTGATGCCCAGGCTGGCTACTCGCTTCTGCAGGGCCTCGTTCTCCCTCTCCAGCCGCTGCGCCTCCACCTCCAGCTCCTCTGCCCGCTCGCCCTTCTCCTTGTACACCGCCAGGTCCTTACGCAGCTGCTTCCGCTCAAACTCCAGCTTGTTGAGCTTGGAGCTGGTCTCCCGGATGGACTCGTGCAGCACGCGGTTCTCCTTCTCCACGTCTTTGACCCGCGCCTCAGGGCCCACCTGGGAGCGTTGCCTCAGCGACGAGACGGTATTGGTCAGATGCTCGTTCTCCTGCTCCAGGCCTTTCACCTGGGACACGACATAGAGGACGTCGGAGTGGCAGTATGGTAGGTCAACTCAAGTCATGTTTCAGTATGGTGTTAATATGAAGAGAACCCTGAGTCTTTCCTGAATATGGGAACTGAGAAGACTATACCTAGGGTCCTGATTTCTTCCTAGTTAACGCTGTAGTGTAGGTTCACCAGAGATCTGGTTTGTATCCATGTCGTCTCACTGTAAACATCATCAATCTAAACACCCTGTGACCTCATTACATTCTGTCTGCTTTACCCCCCAAGCCACACAGAGCTCGCCAACTAGTTGGGAGAATGCAAGCACAAAGACTGCTATCTCCTAAGAAAACTCGATCCGGATACATAGGTAGTAATGTCATTTGGAGACTCTTGGAACCAGACCAGATCAAAACAAATTCAGTCCCTCGACCCCGACCCACCGTGTGTGTGTGTGTGTGTGTGTACCTGTCTCTCAGAATTCTCCCTCAGCGTCTCCAGGGTTTTCTCCAGCAGAGCCTTCTCCTTCATCAGGTCGGTGCCGAGACTCTCTGCACTGTGCAGACTCTCCCTTTCTGTGTTCAGCTCACTCTCCAGCTGCACCAGCTGCAGGCACACACAGGACACGCACTGTTACCATGACACCCAGTCACTTAGATCACAGACACAATGAGAGTGTGCAATACAGGCAAGTACTTGTCTACCATACCATTACCCATCACAGTTTGGCACCATTCTATTGTGATTCGGTCACTGTTAAATTGAAGAGCCTGTTTTTGAATTTGAATTTGCAAAAATAAAACTGAATTGACGCTGATTATGTTATTTATATTTCTCTAGTCACAGTGGCAGTGTTGTGATACATGTCCTTTATTAAAGGGACTCGTAGGCAGGTCCATATAAAGCCCTTCTGATGAAGCTGGAACGGCTCATAGGAGCAGGAGCCTATCTCCTGTTTCTGTAGCGCGAGGCAGCTTGATGTACAGGTACACCCTCTGGACAGGATGCTAGTCTATCTCCTGTTTCTGTAGCGCGAGGCANCTATCTCCTGTTTCTGTAGCGCGAGGCAGCTTGATGTACAGGTACACCCTCTGGACAGGATGCTAGTCTATCTCCTGTTTCTGTAGCGCGAGGCAGCTTGATGTACAGGTACACCCTCTGGACAGGATGCTAGTTTACAGGGTAAACTCTTCACAAGGCAGACTGATTATTACTAATCATATCATAGATATCCCACAAGCACCTAATTCTGTCAAAGCAGCTTAACTCTAAACTGCCTACGTATTGCTCATCTACAGGCAGCCAGTTAAACGGCCGTTGTTGTACAAGAGCTCCTGCTTGGATTCACTTTAAAATGGGCTCTCATAAAGACCGATCCAGTGGTGCTGCCTAACTCAGTCTTGCCTCTTGTCTTTGTGTGAGAAAGGCACATTTCATGCATTCTATGCGGAGAGCACAGTCTGAAAATAGCCRAGAGTTAGCTTATGGAGGAGCCTTCAAGTGTCAAGTCTGAGAGAGAATAGGAAACGGTCTTCAAGAATTACTCCGTTCTTTCAATTCCCTCTGGTGTCATGGAGCTAAGAGGCCTGAAAGCCAAGTCCTGGGGTGAAATATAGCGGGCTGGACCAAGATGCTACTGTAGGGGTAAAGAGCAAGCAGCCATTGTTATGTTGTTGATGCATAAGGAACAAGTGTGGAGCCCATGTTGGGTGGGCTAGAGAAGGAGAAATGTTCAGGAAGCAAGTCAGAGGATTTCAGTATATATTCTATACAAGTATAGAAGCTGCTCTGACCCTCTGGGTGAGCCTCTGGTTCTCCTTGTCGGCCTTGAGGAGACGTGCGGGGACGTGTTTGCTGGCAGAGCCCCTCAGCTCCTCCACAGTCTTCAGCAGGGTCTGGTTCTCCTTCTCCAGCTTCAGCAGCCGGCTGGATGTCAGCTCATTCACCTCGTGGCCCAGGGACTTCTGAGGCACTGCACAATGAAACCATCTATGGTTAGGCACACAACAACATACTGTATGCAAATGCTACAGGTTCTGTTATAGTGGTATGAAGTCCCCCAAGGGAAGAGGAACTATGGAATATCCCTAACTGTAGTTACTGACAGGGTTTATCCTGATCCAAGACCAGTTAACCCCATTAACATCGTTCCAAATCCAGGCCCAGTGCTAATCTGGGTCTTGGAGTCATTGAATATTAATTACAGGAGTTAGTCATGTGTAGATAAACCCTGTCCAATCTGTTGTGTGTGTATGAAGGACCAAAGCCAGGGCCAGGGTTGAAGCCAGAGCCCCAGTGCTGAGGGCTGCTGCTCCAGGCTGCTCACCCTCTGTCAGGTCAGGGGTCATGGAGAGCTGCTGTAGTTCCCACCCCAGGTGGAGAGACTCATCCATGCTCTGTTTCTGGGCCATCTCCAGGACCAGGTTCTCCTCTAGCAGCTCCTCAATACGCTTCCTGTCCATGTCCCGGTCCTAACAAACACACAGACAGACAACATACACACAACACACTGTCAGACGGCTCCACAAACGCTAAGCCTTACAGTATAGTATGGGCATTCATCAGAGATGACCTACAAGATGGCTCCAAAAAAAGAGCTTGTAAAATCAGTCATACCACTCTGTCTGTTTGATTCCTCTGATCCCACACACAAAACACACTAAGTTTCCCTCTGTCCTTTACCATTTCCATGTCGTGGATCTTGGATTTGAGCTGCAGGCTCTCTTTCTCCAGCTCGTGGAGTTTGTCAGAGCGAGCCCTGGTTCCTTCCAGCTGGTCCTCTAGCATGGCCTTGGTCTCCAGCAGAACCTGGTTGTCCTCCTTCAGCTCCTGTAGGACCCAGCAGATTTCACACACACGTCAACCACAGCCATATCACTACTACCATCCCCGCCACCACGCATTCAACCAACATTGGGACAACAGGTCAATACATTTATGTTACACACAATGAATGCTTCATTGACACGTCAAGCTTGTTGGGTGCTATTTCTTTGTTTTGGCGTACCTCTACTCTGGCTTTGTAGAACTCAATGTCGTAGAGCCTCTCCTTGTAGCGTCCCACTTCACTCTCCAGCTTGTCCACTCTGACGGCCTTCTCCCTCAGAGCGTCCAGCTCGTCACGATATGCCCTGGCAGAACGGGCGTCCGACAACAACTGCAGGCTCTGGAGGGGACAAACGAAACACTACATGTCAGTGTCACACTCATACAAGATATTTGTTTCACACAGACCCCCACTATATACATGCATTGCACCAGGCATAATTCATATTGGTCAACAAACACACCGTGGACTGTATAGGTAGACACCATATAGGTAGACACCATATAGGTAGACACCATATAGGTAGACACCATATAGGTAGACACACATGGCAGTCATACACAGAAGCAGGCTGAAGCTCCTCTTAGTCAATAGTGTCATGAGTCAGTCATCTTCTCTGGAAGAGGGATTTGAAATGACCACGACCACAGTCGGAAGGGGTAGAAAGGGATGGGAGTGGGGAGAGTGTCCGGGATCGGATCCCGGGCGAGGGGGGAGTAAGAAGAATAAGGGGTGGAGCGAAAGGAGGGCTCAGACGAGCTGAAAGGGTGCGGAGAGAGGAGAGGGTACGGAGTCGGGGAAGAGGACGAGAGGGGAGAGGAGGCGGGTCGAGGAAGGTGAGAGGGGCGGAGAACGAAAAAAAAAAGGGACAGAAGAAGGGGGGAGAAGAGAGAGAGAAAAGGAAGAAGAGAGAATTGTTAGAAGAGAGAAAGGGTGGGAGAGAGAGAGAGGGTGGGAGAGAGAGAGCGGAGATAGGGAAGGGAAGGAGGAGGGGAAGGAAGAAGAGTAAGCAGGGAGGTGACAGATGACCGGTGAGGGGAAACGGGGTAGGGACGAACAGGATAGAGGAATTACTAAAGAAGAAGGACACCTGAAATGGTCAGAGGTGAAAGGAGGGTAGAAAGAGTTGTTGTGAGCATGGAAGAGAACCAGACAAGGAGGACGGGCAGGCACTTAGGTGAACTAGTGGAGATGGCAGGAAATACGTAAAGCAAGAGAGGAGGGTAGGCCTATTGAAGGAGTATGAGCGATACAAGCTGCTATATGTGCAAAGAGGGAATGGTAGCAGATGATGAGGGCAAGAGTAGAAAGATGGTAAGGGCGGCGAAAGGAAGAAGGAGAGAAACAAGCAAAGAGAGAGGAAGGTGGAGGGACGGAAGGGGGATAAGCGGGGTGAGGGAAGGCGGGACATGAGGGGGAGGGCTGGGGAAGGAGAGAAGGGGAGAAGAAAGAAGACAAGAGAGAGAAGGGAATGGAAGGAAAGAGAGAAGAGAAAGAAAGAAAATCAGGAAGAAAGAAAAAGAGAAGGAAGGGGAGAAGAGGAGAAGGGTTTGAGAAGGAGAAGAAGGGGTGGGAGAAGAGAGAGAAGGGTGGGAGAAGAGAGAGAAGGGTGGGAGAAGACAGAGAGAGAAGGGTGGGAGAAGACAGAGAAGGGTTTGAGAAGAGAGGAAGGGAAGAAGAGAAAGGGAGAAGAGAGACAAAGGGTGGGAGAAGAGAGAGAAGGGTGGGAGAAGAGAGAGAAGGGTGGAGAAGACAGAGAGAGAAGGAGGAGAAGAGAGAGAGAGAAGGGGAGAAGAGAGAAGGGTTTGAGAAGAGAGAAGGGTGGGAGAGAGAGAGAGAGC